>NW_007726288.1:681651-756925 GCF_000696425.1 Galeopterus variegatus | reverse complement strand
CCAAATTTTTTTTTTTTTTTTTTTTTTTTTTTTTTTTTTTTGTCTTTTTGTCTTATTTTTCCGTGTCCGGCAACGGATTGCAACCCTCAGTGTTGCCCCCGTACCGGACCAGAGACCGGCAACGGGATTGCAAACCTCGGTGTTGCTCCCACGCCTCGCTCAGCCAGTGAGCGGGAGCCGGTCTGTATGTGGGATCCGAACCCTCGGGCGGCAGGGCTGCCGCGCCTCCTAAGCGGCGCACTATCCAGTGCGCCACTGGGCCGGCCCTCTTTTCTCAAATTTCTTAAAGAAGTCGATAGATACTATGCGAAACTGAAACATAACTTAAAAATATGTTGAGTGCTTGCTTCGGCAGCACATGTACTAAAATTGAAATGATACAGAGAAGATTAACATCGCTCCTGTGCAAGGATGATACACAAGTTTGTGAAATGTTGCACATTTTTCATTTCAAGTGAATTCATTTAATCTTTTTCCTCTCTTTCCAAAATTTTACAGAAATATTTAGTGCAATAGGATATAACTATTAATTCCCACTCCTAAATTTTGATGTTCAACATATAGTAGATATATTGCATTTTTGGTAATTCAAGATTTGGTTACAGATGTGCAAAATATGTAAACCATAGACTTTAAAAGCATTAAAAAAACTAATGAAGAAAAACCTACATGTGATACAACATGATTTTAATGTTGGATACTGTACATGTATTTTTATTACAAACTGTGTATTTATTGTTCCAAATGGATTTTATTAGAAAAATAAAAAATAAATATTGACTCTTCCTCAATGTTTTCCACTGGAGGGGGGGAGTTAATGACAATTAGGGTATGTTTCTGATGTTGAGTTCTGTTATGTGCATTCTAAGAGGTTTATCATCTCTGGAGAATGCCAGGATCCCTGTAATTGTGAAGACCGAAATCATGTCCATACTTTTCTAAATGTACCCTAGGGAATTGGCACTGCCTTGGGTTGAGAACCACTGTCCTAACCTCTTAACTTTTTTCATATCTTTGTCTTGAATGTAGAGCAATGTTAGAGAATTAAAGTCTCTTGATTTAAAAAATCTCAAAAAGGAATCATTTACCTGAAATTCATTCAGTTTCATGATGGTGTCCTTTTCTTCCATTAAACTAAAATAAAAATAAATTTAATACAGAATAAGCTGTCTTATCTGTTGCAACCATTTGTATTACTAAAAATATTTATTGAAACAGGGAATCTGAAAAAAATATATAGTTACTTTGCATATTTTTTATTGTGATAATATATACATAATATAAAATTTACCATTTAACCATTTTTCAGTATACAGTTCTGTGGCTTTAATTTCATTCACATTGTCGTGCAACCACCACCACTTTGCACCTCCAGAACTTTTTCATCTTCCGCAACCACATATTTTATTTATTTTAGCATAAGCCATATATATGAATACGGTCATTTGCTGTTTGCCAATCTTTTAATTTGGGGCCAAGATTGTAATTCCCCCTGGCCATCTTTTTTGCATGAACTACACCAATAATGCACTCTCTAGAATTTCAGTTTCAATTCATTTAAAATGAAACAAGAACTGAAAGATGCTTGGGAAGAAATCTGAGTGCACACTCTTCTCAGATTCCCCTCCTACCTCCCAATATTTTACTATTGTCAAGGTCATACCTATTTTGAAAGCAAACATTGAATAACCTGCATTTATCAAGACGTTATAACATTCTCAACCTAGTTTTTAAAAAACACAATAATATGGTTTTTTGCATTTGTATTTTATCAGTTTTTATAGCATTCAGTTAAGTTATATGATTTTTTTAAAAGTTTGGGTTCAAACACGGCTGATTCATGGAAAGCATCCGGCTGAACTGACAGAACATAAGTATGAGGGCATCTAGAGAGCTGCCTGCTGGCTGTGAGCATTTCAAGTGAAGGCTGCCACTCACAAAATGATCTGGAAAGCCAGATAGTACATTAAATTAATGGATTAAAAATAGCATGTATACCTGTGAAAATTAATTTTACATGTCAACTTGACTAGGTCATGGGGTGTGCTCGGACATTTGATCAAACATTGTCCCGGGTGTTTGTGTGAGGGTGTTTCTTGATGAGGTTAATGTTTGAATGAATAGACTGAGTAAAGCAGATTGCCCTCCCGAATATGGGTGGGCCTCATCCAATCAATGGAAGGCAAGAGTAGAACAAAAAGGCTGAGTTAAGGGAGAACTCCGCTTGCCTGACGGCTTGGAGCTAGGACAAAGTTTTTTCCCTGGCCTTTGGACTTGAACTGAAACATCAGCTTTTCTCGGGTCTCCAGCCTGCTGACTACAGTTTTTGGGACTTCTCAGCCTTCATAATCTTGTGAGCCAGTTCCTTATAATAAATCTCTTCATATTATATACATACTTTTTATATTATGTGTATATTTTTTATTATATATATAATGTGTTAAAAATAGAGGAAACTCAGTGAGGAGTATATAAGAACACTTTGTATTATCTTTGCAACGTTTCTGAAAGTTTAAAATTATTCCAACATTAAAACTTTTTTTTAAAAAAATAGCATGTCCCATATGAGCCCAGTTTCTGAAACCACTTCTAATTATCTCTCCTTCTCTCTGTATTTATGCATTCTGTTCACCAAATGGAAGTAATCTGTACTTTGGGAAATTATTTACTTCTTTCTTTGTACTGTTCAGTATTGCTTGAATTTTTTAAGAAAAATAATGAACATATCATTTTACTAAAACAATGAAGTCATTCTTTAAAACAGTTGAGGCTGGGCCGGCCCGGTGGCGCACTGGATAGTGCGCTGCTTGGGAAGCGCAGAGGCGCTCCCGCCCGAGGGTTCAGATCCCACATACTGACCGGTTCCCGCTCACTGGCTGAGCGAGGCGCGGGAGCAACACCGAGGGTTGCGATCCCGTTGCCGGTCCCCGGTCCGGTCCGGGGGCAACACTGAGGGTTGCGATCCGTTGCCGGACACAGAAAAAGACAAAAAGACAAAAAAAGACGAAAAAAAAACAGTTGAGGCTGTTTGATGAGGGACTTCTAAAAATTATCCAGACTCTAAAACACTACGATGTTTGAGTTGATGTTAGTTTTTACTAGTATGGTCTCACCTATAGCACTGTGCTTATGGACCCAATGATGATTTTATGATGAGGCTCCAAGATTAAAACTATGCCATAGGACTAGAAAAATGACCAGGTCGTGTTAGTATAACAATATGTTGTTCCTGACTAAGTTCATTCAGGCTGCTGTAACAGAATACTATAAACTAGCTGGCTTGTAAACAACAGAAATTTATTTCTCAACGTCTTGAGGCTGGGAAGTACAAGACTGAGGCACCAGCAGACTCAGTGTCTGGTGAGGGCCACTTTCTGTATTATAGATGGCTGTCTTTTCCTTGTGTCCTCACATGACAGAAGGGGCAAGGGAATCAACTCTCTGGGGCCTCTTTTATAAGGACACTAATCCTATTCATGCAGGTTTCACCCTTATGACATAATCACCTCCCAAAGGCCACACCTCCTAATACCATCACATGGAGAGGGGGGTTAGGATTTCAACATATGAATGGGTGGGGGGAGGGGTGTCACAAACATTTAGTCTATAGCACTGACCCTGTACGTAGCTTAATGGTCTATGTTTCTGAGTTACTTTTGCCTTTTGCCAGCTGTATGTATCATAAGGAAAGGAAAGGTTGCAGTTCCCCTGTGGTTCTATCCAGTGGAGCACGGAGGGAGTAAAGAACTGTCAGGGATTTGTATCTCCAAGTCAAAGCAGAGCTTGCCACTGAGCAATTGGAGGAATTAAAAGTTTTGACTTTAACTATTAGGTACATTGTAAATTTTCCAGGGAGCCTTTTCTTTTCTTCTTTCACAACAAGACTGTGACCACTTTGCAGATGGAGACAAAAGCTTCGTCATTTCTGCGTCCCTGTTGCCTAGCACAGTCCTTGTCCATCAATCATGGAAGATTGTTGAATGAATGTCTTTGATACTGGACGTGTGGCTATGAGCTTAGCTACAGCTGTAAATGAAAACTCTGGGGTTTTCTAGTTCCTCCAACTCATTGAAGTTCTATGTCTCTCCTCTTCTATATTTTTCTTTCTCAGCCTTTTTTCTTCTTATAACATAATTAGAAGCATATTGCCTTTATTCTGCATCTTCTAAATGTGCAAACTCTAGAGGCATTTGCATGAGGCAGGGTCTTTGTGTTTTATAAAGTAATAATTTATACCAGCGGTTCTCAAAGTTTAGCTGGCATTAGAATCACCTGGAGGGCTTATTAAACCAGACTAAGGGCCCACCCCCAGAGTTTCTTCTTTATAGGTCTGTGGTGGGGCTGGAGACTTTGCATTTCTAACAAGTTTGTGGGTGATGCTGAAGCTCAGACTGATGCTGCTTGTCCAGGGACCACACCTTGTGAATCGCTGACCTAGACACTACAGGAGCCCTACTGGGTGTCTAATCCTCTGTGCCAGGGGAAAAAAGAAATGAAGATGTTCAGTGTCTAGAACCCAGCCATGAAATAAAATAACAGGAAGAATATACATGTTTTAGACCCAAGGTATAAAGGCTTCATTCTTATAATTGCCATCCTTTAATTCAAATCATTTTCATAGACCATAAGTAAGGTTAAAACTGGTAAAGGAGGAAAGACTATTGACATTTCTATCAGAGTATATAAAAATGTTAATTATGGCATGCACATCTTAAAGATCTCCTTGCCGTGTGAGCCATCTCCAGAAATACTTGCCATAGAACTGAAATAGAAATGATTATATGAGTAAATTGTCACCCACACTCCTTGCATGCATCATTTCATACCGCAAGCCTTTTCTCTTTTCAAGGAATAATGGCTTAACATTTTACTTTGTGATAGCACTCTAATTGCTAAATATAATAGGGGCATTATACTACAAAGTTAAAAGATTCCAAGTGAAAAGATGAGTCAAATATAGTAATCTCATCCAGCCAATGATTTTAAAAGTGCACTCCTCTTTTTTTTCCCAGCTGTCCCCCAATTGTGAACTCTCACAGAATCATTGAAACTGAATGCCACAGCAGAGAAAAGCTAACAGGGATCCTAGAATTCTTCTAGTCTGGGAGTCTGTAACTATGACCCACTGGCCAAATCTGGCCCACTGCCTGTTTTTGTAAATAAAATTTTATTTTATTTTCATTTTTATTGGAAAACAGCCGTGCCTGTTTGTTTACATGTTCTGGGTGGCTGCTTTCACGCTGTAATGGCAGAGTTAAGCAGTTGCAACACAGACCATATGGTTCAAAGCTGAAAATATTTACTATCTCACTCTTTACCAAAAAAGTTTGCTGACTCCTGCTCTAGTCCAACCTACTCACTTGGCAAGTGAGAAACCTGTCCCAAGAGAGGGAAAGAGGTAGCTCAGGTTTACACATTCACACAGAAACAGCATTACAAAGTGCCAGCATAACCCTGAGAAAGGGTCAGAGCTGCTCTTCATGTATTAGTAGAGAAAGAGACATTGGGATAAGTTTGCATCTCATGACAACTTTTGAAGAGCCCCTGCAAATGACAAAACCAAAAAGAACAGTAGTGAGGCAGAAGCATGCTCTGATGTTAGTCCACATGTATAAATGGCATTTTTTTTCACACATGTATAAAGCACATTAGCAGCCTAACATTTGGAGCTTGTTCTTAATAATGAAAAAGTCATTTTTCATTGATGAGAGAATCATTAGGTTCATCTTGACTTTCAGAAGATATACTAACATTCTGTTATGTAGCATTCTCCAGAATGTCCAGAGCTTTCAGGAGAACGTGCATGGTTGTATGGATTCTTATTTTTCAAGTTATTAGATTCACCAAGTTGCCAAAAGCATATGAGTGAGTGTATATGTATGCATATTTATGTTAGTGTTTTTACATAATTTATATATCTACATCTAAATAAAATGACACAATAATGCTAGGTGTCCCTCAGTCTCTTATTGCATGTTAAGGAAAATATATCTATTCTGTAAATGGACAGGAACCCACATTCTGTGGTTTCAGATAAGTGCACAGAGTTTTATAATTAATTGAAAAGGAATATTTTCACCAAAAAGATCATTATTTTATTTTTTCAATCATCAGCCCTTTATTGGGTATCTCCTGTGTGCCAGGAATCCACTGTGTGAGAGTGATACACACAAAGAGACTAGGAGGATCTCTCAGTCTACGGAGGAGTTCATCCTCTAAAGACATGTAGTACAATGTCTGCAAGCTCTGCCATGGAGAGGGCACTGGAAGAGACATTTGAGCCGAGCCTTGGAAGATAAATAGGGGCTTGCCATGCAAATACGCACATTCCAGGGAATTGAAAACTTAACTTTAGTGTTTCTCTTCTTGGGAGATTTTTCTGACCCCTTAGTCTTATTTGGATATCCCTCTTCTGTGTACCTGTAGCACATATCTATCACAGGACTTCTCTCTGCCTGGCCTTCAGTAGGTATTCAGTAAATGAATGAATGATGAGTGGGTAAATGAATGGGTGAGTGAGTGAGTGAGTGAGTGAGTTAATGAACATAGAAAGGCAGAGGCGTGAACCACTACGGTCTGTTCAGGGAACTGCTTATATGGCTAGAAGATAGGGCAAGGGGAAGAAGGGACAGACATACTGGGAGATGAGGCTGGAGAGGTAGGTCAGGTAAGATTATGGTCAGGAGGACCCTGTATACTACCCTAGGAATTTTATTTTATTAATTATTTCAGCAATTCCATGTTGAGCCCTACTATGTGCCAGTTCTGTATTGGGCTCTAGAGATAGAGCAAGATTCAGCTCCTGCCCTTGTGGAGCTTACTGTTTTACTAAAGCTGTATTAATCTGGATACAGCACGGGCTCTGAATGCAGACTGCCTGGGTTCCAGTTTTAATTTACTCCCCCTAGCTGTGCGGTCTTCGGTTTCTCGGTGCTTCAGTTTCCTGACCCGTAATGCTGGAGTAATGATAGAGCCAACTTCATTGTGAATCAATCATGTGATGATTAAAATGAGATAATCTATGTAAAACTGCTGGGCACACAGGAAGTTCTCAATAAATATTAGGCACACTTATTATTGGGGAAAACATTCATTGAACAAGTAATTAAAAGTGTGGTGAACAGTTACAGAAGGTGAGGCCCAGAGTGCAATGAAATTGTAATGGTGGCAGATGGTGGTCGGCAGCTGACAAGATTCAGAGATTCAAGGAAGGCCTGTCTAGTAGGAGAGTGGGTGAAACTGAGGCTGGAGAGGAGGGAGAAGCCAGCTCATGGAGGGTCATGTGAGTCACTGTAAGATTTGGGACTTTGTCCCAAGGTCAGTTGGAACCACTGAAGGGATTATGCATGGGAAAGACAAAATCAGAGTTTTGTTGTTAAAAGATGGGGAGATGTTGGGCCGGCCTGGTGGCGCACTGCTATAGTGCACCGCTTGGGAGTGTGGTGGCGCTCCCGCTGAGGGTTCAGATCCCACATACAGACCGGTTCCCGCTCACTGGCTGAGTGAGGCGCGGGAGCAACACCGAGGGTTGTGATCCCGTTGCCAGTCCCGGTCCGGTACGGGGGCGACACTGAGGGTTGCGATCCGTTGCCGGACACGGAAAAAGACAAAAAAAAAAAAAAGATGGGGAGATGTGGTCAGATCCAAGAGATTATAGGAGTTGAACTGACAGGAATTGGTGACTGGCTATAAGCTGTGAGACAAAGAAAAGTATAAGATGTCTCCCAGATTTCTGGATTGAACCACTGAATGGATAGTGTGTCATTTACTCAGATAAGATGACAAGAGAAAGAGCAGACTTTGAGAGGCAAAGATGAGAGCCGTGAAGTTGAGGTGCCGACATGGATGGCAATGGAGCTCAGAATATAAATGAGTGTGGCACCTGGCATGGATGAGATCGCCAAGGAAGGTGTGTAAAAGTGAGAAGACAACCAAGAAGGAACTCTGGGGGTAGAAGAGGAACCTGGAGGAGACTGAGCAGGAGTGGCCAAAGAGGTTGGTTAAAGACAAGGAGATGGTGATGTCATAGAAACCAAAAGAGGGGGAAGGAAGAGAAAGGAAGTCGATATTGTCAAATGCTGCTTCATTTTTTAATAAGGACTGAAAATGGTCCACTGGATTTAATGGATCTCTAAATTTAGGTTTTAGGAGATCTCTGATCAGGGTCATCCAAAATTCTCCTAGATCCTGAACATGCTGGTTTCTGGCAATTCTACCCCATAATACAGCAAACATTAAAATGCATCAAATTCACAAATTCAACATCAAATTTGTGGAAATAAAAATTTGGGGAATAAAAATTTAGGAGATTAAAATTTTTCCCTTTGAAATTATTACTAATTAAAATTTTCTTGCTTTTTTTTGTATTTAAGCTAATTGATTTTTCTTTAGATATCAAACATTTTGTAGGTTCTTTAAAATCCAGAGGGCCTAGACTCTTCTCAATAGTGACCACATGCAGAGAAACCTGCAGTGAGTTATGGGGTAAATGAGAGATGAAACAAAAGCAGTAAGTGTGGACTTCTCTTTTGCAAACATAACCAGAAAAGAAGGGAAAGAGAGGGAGAGAGGCAAAGAGGGTCATAACATCCAGGGAGCATATGATTTATTTAAGATAAGAGCTATTCACATGAACTGAAAGGAAAGGGTAGGGAAAAAAAGGTTGATGATGCAGGAAAGAGTAGGAATATTTAATCAAAATGCTGCTTGAGGGGACAAGCAGATAAGATGGGATTCAGAACATAAGCATGGAACAAAAGGATTCACCTTTTCAAAAGCCTGTCTTTAAAAAGAAAGTCCAGACAGGAGGAGGGAAGGATAGGTGGTGGATAGATGTTCACGCCCTATAGCTATTATTAATAATGAAATGTTAAAATCGAGACTCTACTGAGTAACTCCAACACCACCATTCAGCATTGTTCTTCTAAAGATTGGAGACTACAATAATGGCAGTGGGAGGTTACAGCAGTTGACTCCATGTGTCATAAATAATCCCAAACGACTCTGTGATGCAGAGTGCTGTGTACGTGCCTATTGGGGTTTGGCCCCTGAGTCTTTTATGATCCAAAAAGAGGCGAATACTCTCTGGGAATAAAATGCTCACCTGTGTCAAGCAAATTGATTTGTCAAAAGCACTATCTGATAGATTAGTTGATTTACACAGAGAAGGCAGGAGGTATATGGAAAGCGCATTGACTCTTTGGGGCCATTGGGGCAACATTAGTAAATCATTTCTATAGTACTAAATGGTTCCCCAATGGCCCCAATGAGTAAATGCATCCCCCAAAGAGTCTCAGATGGTCCCAGGTGGTCATTTGCTCTCTGAGACTTGGGGTGATTACAAGTGCTTTTCAAGAGCTGGGTCAGTGGCCCAATTTTCACTCTGCAGATAAGGAAACTGAAGTTTATTCTAGGCCACTTGGTCAGTTAATGACAGAGCTTAGATTAGATGTTAGCCTGCTAACACAGCTAGCTAATAATTAGCATTTTTGCTCTGATACCAATTGATATTCCAGTGATCATTTCAGTAAATGTTTGTCATTCAAAATGTAATTGGTCACAGTGAACTACTGCATATACATTCCCATGGAGTAGACAAGTGGTTCCAATAAGATTGACTTGAATGGTCTTTTGCAAAAACATTATTTTAGTTGTGGCTTTTTGTTACAAAATATAAATGAAAACTCAAGTCAATGAAGGAGATAGGAAGTCTTTTCATAATAGATGTTGGGATTAGGTCTTCGTTTTTGTGAGTGTGTTTATCAGGCTCGTACATTGAATCAATTGGATCATCTTTGGAGATGTAGCTCAACAAGTCATGAGTGTTTCAAAGCTGAAAGGAGTCTTGAGATCCTTAACTCAAAGGTGCTTATTTTACAAATGAAAAACGGGCCCCACAGTGGCCCAGCTGGGCCTTTTGCCTTAAGCTTATAAACTGAGAAAGCCCAGTGACCTGAAGCCAGCACGTGAGGGGGGTCACGGACTCCCAAGACTTTGTCTAGAGGCCAGTGCCAGAGAAGGGGGGAGAGAGATAGCATTGTGCATGGTCATTATTATTACTCAAGTTTATTGTTAAAAAGGCCACCAAGTCTTTGCAAAACATACTAGGCCTCTCCTCCTTCAAAGAAAGAGGCAACATATGTAGAAAAAAAAAAAAAAGAAAGAAAGAAAAGGGCAAGAAAAGTTAGTTACATGATAAGCATGTAAAGCTGAGGCAAAGCAGTTCCGTTCAAGGGCTTATCCACTTCTAAGCCTCAAAGCTTCCTTGCATGGTTAAGGGCTTCTGAGAATCCTGTGACCAGATACCCAATTGTAAATTTCTCTAGAAAGAGAAAAATAAAAACTGCAACAATAAATTGTGCTCTGTAAGCTCAATTAAAGCTTGATTATTTTTGATGATGCTTCCTAATATATTATGAATGTATTATTATAAAGCTTACATAGAAGAGTGATGGTCTGTGTAATTCTTGCCTAAAATGGTAGTTTTTTGGTCAGTGGACCAAGAATTAGAGTAGCTCAGGGTTTTGGGATTGCGTGGAATGGGACATTGGGTTTTTTGTTTTGTTTTGTCTTGTCTTTGGTGATTAGTTTTAGGACATAAGTGCCCAAATATCCCTTTTTAATCAACATTGGGACTTCCCTGTTGAAGTCTTGGCTGAGCTCAGTGAGTTTTGCAAACACATAAAAAGCATGCTTGAATACAGACAGAAGGGTGGCCTGAAAAAGAAATTCAGCTTTCTTGCCTAAATAAGAGATGCATGTGAGGATAAATCAAAATAAATATAAGGGTAAAATAATTATAATTGCATTATACTCTGTGGATTTGGGACTTCTCTAATATTTATAAGTCAATAATAACTATTAGTGAATTCATTCATTAATAATAGTCCTTTGCATTTATATGGGATTGTATAGATTACAAAGTGCTTTCACCTGTTTTGACTTGGTTTGACGTTCACAAGTGTTAAGTGGGCAATGCGGGTGTTATTAGCCCCATTTAACAGATGAGCAAGTTGATGCTCTTTTCATAGACAACACTGCCTCTAAGATCCTGTTTGCAGTCCATTTGTCACGAATAAGCAAGCACTTTGTTCAAGTAAATCTGGGCCTTTGAAGGCAACTGTCATGCAATATAAATGTTGACTGAAGATGTGCCTACCCTCACCTGAAAATATAAGAAGTGTGCCACTGATATATCTTTATGGAATTCAAGCAGGCTACCTTTTCTAGCAATAAAGATTGAAATAAAATAAGCAGAATGCAGATTAAACATGTTTTCAGTTAATGGCAGGAATATAAAGAGGTCCTTAATTAATGGGTTTGTTAATGGCTCTTCCCACTTTTCTCAGTGCCCAGTTATCAATGCCAGTGTTTGGACTTTGGCCATAACATTTATCTGTTTCTCCCAAAGCCGTTTTCTTTCATACTGGAGTTGAGGTTACCCAAGTTGCACAGTGCAATTTTGCCAGCCTCATGGAGGTTCTCAATGCCTCTAGACTAGTGCTCCCTAAGAATCTGCAAAATATTCTTTGCATGCCAGCTGTTGTGCTCCTCTGATCCCCCAATTTGCATTTGGTACATTACTGAACAAGAGAGTTTTTCTTTGTTTCACCAAACGCAGGTGTGCAATCATTCCATGAGAGCTCTCATCATCAGCCATGTAAATTACCCCCTAGGCCCAAGGTCTGAAAAAATTAATTTTTCAGAAAGACAATAGAAAACCACAATATTTGTACTTTATTATTTTTTCAGTCATCTGAAAGTCTTCTTCCTACCGGTAGCAACCTCACAAATGGCACCAATCATTGTGGGAAGGCTTGGCAATTATTTTTCTAGCTGGTATAAGTTTATAGAAAAAAAACTTTTTTCCAAAGCCATAAATAAGTAATGAAATGTATTGGCTCACTTTGCTTTCTGAAAAAGCCCATCAAATTCCTTTTTTATATTTACTTTTAAAATCTTCCCAGATACTTAAGAATTATTGGATTCCATATATTCTCAAGCATTACTTTTTTCTCCTGCAGCCATTTTCTATAAAATCCCCTTGTCTCAAACCAAGAAGACCAAACTGAAATACTCAGGTGGAAAAAATTTTTCTTTTTTCCTCAGTTACATTTATGTGCACAAATGCTAAGTGGGATAAAACAAAGGTACATGAACCTTTAGACATTATAGAATATCTGGGCTTGTTAAAATATGGAGAGTCTTTAGCCTTAATTTAAATTTATTGTAACCAGAAGTCCTAAGGATGTATAAAGATCAAATTCTTTTCCTATGTGCAAGTCAGACCCCAATAATAATTGAGAATTTATCCTTACAGTTCTTTTAAAATGTGAAAAATAATATTACACCTCATATAAAAAAGTGTGATTTTCACCCAAACTAAGAATTCATTAATTATTTAGGTTTCACTCACCACCAATATAAGATGATTTTGAACTTATTGTTTCTCAACACATATAAAATAATTTAAACTTTTATTGATGTGAATTATTGCTTTACTCCAAATTTTCAAAATAATTAAATAAAAATATAAAGAAGGAACACAAACATTTTATCCAAATGACTCCTTTCATTCTTAAGCTTTGTTCAAAATTTTGTGTAATTCTATGAAAGACTGAAACAACAACAACAACAACAAAAAAACCTTTCTCTGCTTTTTAAAAAAAACTTATAATCACATTTAGGGTCACTCTACTTTTAGTGTTTATGTTTTATGGAGGGAAAAAAAGGAATACTAGTATTGGTTTCCTTTAGACTCCAAATAAGGCATAGTAGAGTGTCCAATTGCTTTCCATAATACTTGGTTGAGAAGGAAATGCGTCTTTTCATATTATATAGTATTCTGTTGGCTAAACTCAGACTGCCAACACCTCCCTACCCTGCTAGAGCTAACAGGATGAACCACTCCTCTGGAGGTTACATCAGCAGCCTGTGCTGGTGTAATGGGGGTCTCTGAGACAGTGAACTCCTATGCCAACTTTAGGATCAGACACTCTAGAGGGTTCCTGACTCAATGGACTTTGTTAAAAAAGAAAATCATTTTGTGCCATAGTTTGGGCAGTTTTTCCAAATCCTTTCATCTTAAATATGTCTTCTGGTCAACTCTCTTTACTCTCTGTTGATCAGGCTGCTGGAAGAATTAAAAGGATTTTTGCGAAGTATTTGTCCTTCCAGGAGACTGCACTTCAGGTATGAAAATATATAACCTTCTTAACCTTTCCCAAAGTCCACTAAATTGTCTTTCCTCATCATCCTTGCCTCAGGCTCACTCCCATCATTCCTCTTATGCATGGGGACTATTTCTTTTACTTTAAATTGTGCCAACCTGCTTCCTTACACTGATTGTTAGTGCTAAATAAATGGTGAGATTTGTAGTAATAATGATGATGATAATGAATCTTAAAACACCTAACTAATCCCAGTGA
Source organism: Galeopterus variegatus (assembly GCF_000696425.1). Classification (NCBI taxonomy): domain Eukaryota; kingdom Metazoa; phylum Chordata; class Mammalia; order Dermoptera; family Cynocephalidae; genus Galeopterus; species Galeopterus variegatus. The sequence continues at coordinate 743,498 of NW_007726288.1, read as the reverse complement.
ACTCTCTGTGATGCTGAGGCTGTGGAACACGTGGGTGACTAACAGTGATAATGACTGAAAACGAGGTGATAAATTACTATGCAGATTGTTGATGGCCTATACTTGTCTCAAAAGGAGGACATTTCATAATAGACGAATCCCATTTAAATAAATATGTGTGTAGCATTATAGACATATAGAACTGTATCTGTAATTTTTTTACAATAACCTGCTCCATAAAGTAAAGGGACACCAAAGAACTTGGACAAACACTCCTGAGGTCAAGGGCCATGGGAGGTAAGAATTAAGGTTGTGTTTGAGCTTTCTTGAATGTTGCATTGTTCCTGGGTCTGTGAGCATAACTTAGAGACTCCACCAATATAAACACGAAACTACCTAGTTATGAGCCTGTGTTTACACAGTCCGGATCAAAAGCACAGACACTCATTCAGGTTCATTTGCATTTGCTGCCAAAAATGTCCTGATTCTTCTTTTGAAAAGGAGCAATAATTCATATTTTGATGCCGTTTACTATCAAGGTTAACTTATATTTACAAATTTTACAAAAGGCCTCATATTCTTGACCATGTTGCCACCACTGTGTTTTCTTTTAAGTTGCATTGGTTTTTTTCTAAGGAACTGATTGTGTGGCAGATCGTCGGATCATTGCAGGGAGAACAGATGAAAAGCCTGTTATTCCAAAGGATTAAATTACCATTCTTAGTGAACCATTGCCAAGCTATTTTTTTCCAAACCCAGCGAGGATTGGAAATAGGAAATGTTATGCCTTGAAAAGGGGTGGGAACAGTTGAGTGGATGAGGAAGAATAACCATCCTAGTGTTATTAAATTCTCTTCAAGTAAAATCACGAAGCAAATAAAAGATGATAAAATCTGTAAGATATCCAAATGACCAGGAATAATAAACAACTGAGTTTGTAAAGAAGTAATGATATTATGGGATATAATTCATGGAATATCATAAATTATAAAAATGAGTAGGAAGAGAATATAATAGATATAGCATGTACACATTAATACACAAAACAAGATTCCAACTTCACTTTAGCGTCTTCAGGTTTCAAGGACTATGTGGGCAGAGGAGTTGAGATTTGCAAATGACTTGAATATGAACTTTCTTGGGGAGGATTATAAAATGTAAGAAGAAAATGAAAGGGAAACTCCATCTTCAATCAGGATAAGTGAACACATTCCCCAAAATCTGACCTTCTGAAATCAGAGGGAGAAGTTAGTTCTGTTTGAGGTTCCAAACACTAGGGAAGTATCATATAACCTGGCAGGGGACAGAGTAAAGTAAATTTGGGAAAGAAAACACCATAAAGAAGAGATGATTTGAAATTCAATTCTGAAACATATGTTAATGCACTCTGAGGAAGATAAAAGATTTAGGTCCTCAATGGCGTGGAGAAACTGAAGTAAGGAGAAAAGAAACTGACAATTAGCTGTGTGCTCTTTGTAACAGGGAATCCACAGGATGCCATTGTGGCATCCTGTTTGTGTATCACTGTAAAGAATCAAGAACAAACTCGACATGAAATGCTATAATAAGTTCAAAAATATGCACTCGAGTGTGTACTCTGTTTCAAGCATGATGGTAGGTGCTTGGAATTAAAAAGATGGATGAGATTGTATCCAATTGTATTGTATACAATCCCTACTGTCTAAGTGTTTATAGTATTTTGGAGAAAAGAGAGACACACGAGCAAAAGATCACAGTAAAACACTGGAGCAGATGCTACAGGATGTGACATACAAGGGAAGCTGAAGAGCTGCAACTCACTTTGCCTAGAAAATCAAGAAATGCTTTGAAAAGAATGTAGTGTTTGAGGTGGATCTTGAAGGATGAATAAGAGTTCTCCAGGCACAAAGAATAAGGTGCGTACAGTGTGATGAATTCGAGGTGCGTGGGTTTGGGGAGTCAGCAGGAGATGAGGCTGGAGGATGGCAAGGTCAGACTGTGAGGGCCTTCTGCGCTTGCTGAGGGTTTGGCTTTCACCAGTTAAGTGAAAGGGAATGTTACCAGCGTGAAAACCAGGGAATGGACCGACCAAATCTGTGTCTTAGAACAGAAGCCACCCCCTGCCATTTTGTTTGTGAGAAGACTCGAGGGGTCAAAAAACATTCAATTAGAATTTTCCTGAATTTTTAACTATTACAGAACTCTATTAGAAAGAGAGGCACAGGCAAGTGTGTCATCTACCAAATGTTAATATGATAGAGACCAATAACACGCGAACTTGTCTTACCAGGTTAACTCTCTGAGTGAAGCCTTCAGGACAAATGAAGCTCCCTCTCATTACTTATAAATGGGAGAGTATCCTGAGATTACTAGGAAACTTGTTTAAAAACTCTTTTTACCATTTTCAAAAAGTTATCTTTATAATCAAGAAACTCTTGATACCTTGCAACCAATGGGAAATTGCAGAAATAAATTGGCTGCTGAGGCTCACATAAGGTAGCACATGTCATCTAAGCCCTTAAGTTTAATTTTAACTTTTGGTGTTCATCAAAATAACCATACTTTTCCAACTCATTGAATTTGCATAAATGTGATAAATTTGAACTAACAAAATGTTTACTATAAGTATTATTATTTATTTTATATATCCCACATTACATGGATTGTGATTCTGAAGATTTTTTCTGAAAAGAGGTCTTACTTCTAAAAAAGTTTTTAAAACACTGAATGTAAAGTATATTATACTACATTTATTTCTCCTGAATTTTATTTCTTAGATTGCTAATCAAGTTTTTAAATTATTAGACTCATTTAAAATTCTAAACTATTCTTTTGCTTTCTTCACACACATCCATATTCTTCTCCCTGTTCCCGACATCTCCCTCTGACCTTGGGATTTGTGCAAGACAGTAACAGGGACAATCTGATTTGTCAGCGTGATAATCCACCAAAAAGTGTCTCTTCTGTTTTTCATTTTGTTTGATCACAACAACATCAAAATGCAAGAATGGGCGAATTGTTTTGAAGTCTGTGTTTTGAAAACACCTGTTTACTAATGTAGACATGTATGAATTTTCATATTTAACATTAATAGCAGCTTACTCTGTCATTTTCACACTTTCATTGCAAAAATAGTGTCCTGGACAGATCCTGGCAAAATACATTCCAAGGTTATGGTAGCAGCTAAAATTTTCATGGAAGAATAAAAATGTACATGAATACAATTTACACTTATTTTATTAGTTTATTAATGTCCTATGAGCAATAATCAACTCTTCTGTCATACATAACTTTTTAATGTGTTATCTGAACTTCATCAACAACTTCTTGATTGGGTCTCAAGCACTAATCAGGCCCCTCACGAGTACTATCAGAGGCTTAAACATCTTGCATCCAACATAAAAAGTAAGTAGGACCATAATGACTAATCACATTAGCATAATTTAAAAATGCAGAGCATGAAAGCTTTTCTCCCCAAGATTTGTAGTAAAAACATACACACAAGAAGACTGAAATGACTCATTACACCATTTGGCTTGTTTATATTATAACATATTTATGTGCCCAGCAGAATGAAATCATAAAACTGCCATTAGCAAGTAGTGGAAAGAGGTTCTGTTTTTAACTAAATAATATGAATTCCTGATGAATATGTACAAAAAAATCACTTCAAGGAAGGGATACTGCTATCCTGCTATGTCTTCTTAGGACATTACAAAACCCAGTTTCATTATAGATTTTTTTTAGTAATTTACACTTCCCACTTAGGCTGTAAGTAAATTTGGCAATTTATGACCAGTTTCTGTCCTTAAAGCCAAACAATGAGTTGCAGGTGGAGTTACTGCATATCACAGAAGCACATAGCTAAGGGAAAACTTATTCTTAGGAGAAAAAACAAAAAACACTGTTTTGTTTTGTGCTTTTGTAGCCACTTACAAATAAAAAATCTTACCATCCAAATGGATGTGAGTTCGCCGGTTCCCTCTCAGGATGTTGGGATGTCTGTTTTAGGACTGAATCGTTCTGCTAAATATTAGTGGAGTGTCAGGCACGGAGCAAGGTGCTTTGGGTGCAACTGTGAAAAATGACAAACACTGTCCTTGCCTTTGTAGGGTTTATCATCTAGCAAGGAGAGCAGAAAAGGAAACAGACATTTAAATGATCGTATAAAGAGATCTGTCATGGAGGAACTAGCAGGCGAGGCTTCCTGATGTAATGACGGTGTTGATGCCTGGAAGTTAAGCTGGAGTTCGCCACATGAAAGGGCACAATGGTGCAGACAAAGTATTCCAGGCAAAGGGTAGTAGTTTATGTGGAATGTTTAAGGAACTGAGAAGAGTTCACTATCAAATAGTTACTGAATAGATGCTGACTGCGTACAGCTGAACCATAGATTCCAAGAAAAAATATAGCAAGAGATGAAGCTAGAAGGTATTCAGGGGCCCAGATTTATTCACTTAAATATTCAAGGGCTAGGGATATATCGGCATACAGGATAGTCATGGTTTCTGCCTTCAGCTTATAGCTTAGTAGGGGAAACAGACAAAAATTATCAACATAGTAATGTCAAATAGTGGTCAATGTGATGGAGAAAACAAACAAGGTGCTAGGAGAGAATGACAGGAACAATCTACTTCAAATGGGATCATGATGACATCTCTGAGGAAGTGAGATCTGAAGAATGGGAAGGGGTCAAATCACGAAGGCTAGGTGAACCTCGTTAGGGAGCTGGGGCTTTATTTTGAGGGTTATCTATGCTTAAGGGTTTTAAGCAGGGGAGAGATGCAATCAGCTTGTCTTTTAGACAAATCACTTTGGCTGCTATGCAGAGTCTGGAGATGAATAAAGGCAGGAGGTAGGGAGACCAGTTGGATGGCTTTTCCTGTAGTCCAGGTGAGAGAGAATTACCTAGTGCTAGACTATCTAGTAAGTGATATTAGGCAGCTATCATATTAAAATACTTAACAACCATTTTGGCATGAGCATTGACCCATGAGAATGGATGCTAGCCTCACCACTAGAGCAGTCTGCAGGCCTCTGCAGGGCCAGGCTGGATGGGGCAGGTGGATCCCAGAGATGGAGCCAGCAGACACAGGCTTAGGCCAGCAGCTCTGTACAACCAGTACAGAAGTATTTCGATATTTTAGCAACAGGTACAGATGTACCAGCCTGCGAATTAGGTACAGAAAGCCAGGGAAAGATTCAGGAGATGATTAGGAAACAGAAGCCTTACAGTTTGGTAATGCAAAAGGAGTGAAAGGGAGGAGTTAGTGATTAGGCTCTGGTTTCTGCTTGGGCAACTCAGTAAACTTTATTTATTCAATCATATTTACTCAGCACTTTAAGTTTAAAACACCTGAGAGACTTGAAATGTCAAATGAGCAAGTGCATATATGAATAAGGAACTGGGGAAAAGATGAGCTGAAGAAATTAATTTGGGAGTTTTCAGCATAAAGATGTCATTCTAAGCTACAGAATAGAGGAAGTTCTCTAGGGAAACAGTAGGGAGAGAAGCAGTAGAACCAGGACAGAGCACTGAGCAAGTCCAACATTTAGAGTTTGCAAAGAGAAGGCTTTGATGACAGCAGGAGTAGCTGCTGCTGCGGGAGAAAACCGGAAGTGGAGAGTGTTTCCAGAAGGAGGAGGGAGTGGTTGGCTGTGTTGAAAGCTGTGGAAAGATTGAGCAAGAAAAAGAGAACTGGAATCTTTAAGGGATTTAGCAACATGGAGATTGCTGGTGACCTTGATAAGGGCAATTTTAGTGGGAGGTGAGCGCAGAGGTCAGATTGTCTAGCACCAAAGGTAAATGAGAAGTGAAGAGAGGGAGCTGGTGAATACAGACAGCTTTTGCAATGATGCGGGACTTCTTTGATTTGTTTTTTGTTGTTTTTTTTTTTAGGGAAGGGAGTTGAGCAAGTTTAATTGCAAGTGGGGGAGCAAGTAAGATTTCAGGGGCCAGCAAACTAGGGCTCCTACCTGTTTTTGTAAATAAAATGGTATTGGAACATAACCACTCCCCTTCATTTATGTATCATCTATGGCTGCCTTTGTAGTTGAGAAGTAGTGACAAAGACCTATGGCTCCCACACAAAAATATTTACTCTCTTGCCCTTTATAGAAGTTTGCTGTCTCCTGGATTAAGCTAAAGTATTATATGCCCTAGACCACTTAATTTCCCCAAGAACCCAAATAAATACATACATACATACATAAATATATCCACAAATACGTAAACCAAACAAATGAATCTATTTCCCAAGGCAAAAATGCTATGGAAATTCTCTCGTCAGTTTAACAATTTATTAGGAAAAAAGACAAAAAGACTTAGCTATTGCTCTTCTGCTGATAATATATGTCTGTTGTTGACAATACAAATAAGCACATTTTATTCACCCTACATACCCAGTTCCTGGTACTGAGCTTGACACATGACAGGTATCCAATACATATGGGTTGAAGCAAGGAAGGAAAGGAACCAGGTGCTGGACTAGAGAATTGCCTGGGGTAAGAGATAAGGGATCTGTTTTGGATATGGGCAGATAGCAGAGGATTCCCTGGGTAAATGAGCTTATATGGAACCATCCCAGTGATGTTTGTGGAGCCTGGAATAAATAGCATTCCTCCAGAATTAATTTGAGAGGTGAAGGGGGACAAGTTGGGGAGATGGGGCTAACGCTCACATCAAAGGTATCCTTGATGTGAAAACGAAGTCACAAAGAGGTAGTTTGTAGCTTGGCAGCAGGAAGGGACATCCCAACAGCTCTTCATTGTTGTGATGAAACAGAAAGTGGAGTTGAACTGAATTTATGTACAGCCCACGCCAACTTATCCCTCAGGAGCAGGACGAAGAGTTGGTCTGTTTAAAAGTAGGTTAAAGCAACAAATCAAAAAATGGTATTTTCCACAAACATTTTAATTGAAAACAAATAAATATATATCAATTGACCAATTTTTGGCCTAAGGGCAGGCTCTTTTCTTTGAGCACAAAACATCTCTCTTGAATAAAGCACACCTTGGACATATTAACTAAGATTTAAAGTGTGGATTCTTTAAATGACAATGAGAACTTACTAATTAATGGGAAGCAGTCTGAGCACAGAATCCTTCTAGATTTTTTTCCCACAACTTTTTGCAGCTATATCACACTTTGCGATGCTTTCAATTGTCTTCATAGAAATAGTTCTTTTCTTTGTCTTCATATTTCCTCTACTTATGTAATATTTAATGAAATCACATCATTATAAAAAACAAAATAAAACTGTCATAAACAGATTTAGGAAATAACAACTGCTTCTCAGGGAGCATAAAAGTCGTATCAGAGAGTAAGATACTAACTGTGTTCTGTGTGTGGGAGCATTACGATACCGGGGGATCGAGAGGCAGTGATGCTGGTGAGTCTGGGAAGGGGAGGCAGGTTAAGAATATGTTTCGATGAGGGTGGTACAAGCATGTTATGGGCCCCAGCTGGTGCTCCTTGATTTGCTGACAAGCTGCCAGCATGGCTGGGTCCCCTGAATATTGACTTGGGGCAGCTGTCCCAAGCCATCCCACTTGAGGGACCCTAAAATATTGTGTCTTGGAAAGCATGTATTAAGTGCTTGCTTTAGCTTCTTCTGGAATGTAGTATGTGGAATAATAGATGATTTTTTCTAACAATGCAACTTTCAGAGAATTGCAACTGATGAGAAACTGGCCTTACGTATACGGCCATAACAGATTTAGCTTTATAAGGCATACTTAAAATTCTCCAACTGCTGGATCTAGACAGAAACAGTAAAATCTCAGTAAGCTTATTCTGACAGCATGTCACTTGGTAACTAACAAAGAACACCCAAAATAGCAGGCAAAGATCACTGAACAATATAAAAGTCAGGAATCAAGGCAGTGGTTAATATATTTCTGTGAACAGAGACTGGAGAGCCCTCTGTTCTACAGCAGATGCCTAGCTTTCTAACTTATTTTATGCTAAAATTGGGCTGATAAAAATGATCCTGTTCCTGGCTGGCTGGTTAGCTCAGTTGGTTAGAGTGTGGCCTTATAACACCAAGGTCAAAGGTTTGGTTCCCCATGCTGTCCAGCTGCCAAAAAATAAAAATAAAAATGACCCTATTCCCTACTGTCTATATTTTGGAAAGTTATTTCCAATAGCTTGGAAATGAGGGAAACAAAATAGCCCTGTGAGAGTTAACTGTAAAATCCAGAATATCATCGATCAAAATTAAATATGCAGTATCTCAAGAAAAAAGATAATATTTCCAATATGAAAACTTTTATAGTAAATATTCTACTTTGAGACATTATTGATAGAAGTTGAAGGGGCCTGAAAGGTCCAAATGCCTTCTTTGACAGATGTGAATATTAAGACCCAGAAATGTTCCATGATTTGTTCGATGACCGAAGGCCAGTTATGAGCCAATCCAGCTTACGACGCAAGTCTCACAGGTCCCAGTCTAAGGTTTTTCTCATTGTAACACCCTCCTTCAAAACGGAATTTTATGATAAGTTGGAATTTTATGATAAGTTTATCATAAATCTTATGATAATATTATGATCCATTCTTAGCGATCTTGTTATTGTAGCTGAGAAATAAATTAAACCCCATAACTCAGTGATGTAAAACAACCATTTCTTATGCTCCCTGAGTCTGTGTGCCACAGACTCAAGCAGGCATGATAGGGATGGCTGGGCTCTGGTCTTCACTCCAAGGCTGGGGGCTGGGATCATTGAAGCCTCACTCACTCATGTCTGCTGATTGATGGTGGCTATCGCTGGGACCTCAACTGGGTCTGTAGGCCAGAAACCTACAAGTAGCCTCTCCACATAGTCCGAGCTTCCTCATAACATGGTGACTGGCTTCCAAGAGTGAGCATCACAAGAGAGAGAGCCAGACAGAGGCCATATTGCCTTTTATGACCCATCTTGGAAGTTATACAACATGACTTCCATCCTAGTCTTTTTTTGATGAGTCAATCATAAAGGTCCACCCCAGTTCAAGTGGAGGGGAATAGACTTCACCTCTTGATAGAAAGTAGCAATGTCCTGGAAGAGCATATGGGATCAAAAATATTGCTGTGACCACTTTTGGAAATTACAATCTGCTACAGTTAGAATTAAAGGCATTCTTTGCAAGAAAAAAGAACTGGAAGGAGAAAAGAGGCAGCAGCAGAACAACTAACAAATCACACCTGAAGCCTGAGTGTGCGGCTCACATTTCTCTCCCTCTAGGGATCTTTGCAATCTGTGCTTACTGCAAATTGAACAGGAATAAAGTATTTTAACTCAACATGATTGAAGCTTTTATTTCATTTAACTGTCTAGTTTGTGTATTGGAAAGTATGTTTATAGCATATATTCCTACCATAAAAGCCTTCACAATGAGAAAAAAGGGAGAAATTATTTTAATTGAAGAAATTATTTTTTAAATAGATCATGTGTAGACTATAAAGAAAACAATAAATCTCTGAAAGCACAAAGTGCACAGACATATTCTCTGACCACAGAATAATAAAACTACAAAATTAGGAACAAGCATTTAAACAAAAATTTCCCACCCAGTTGGAAATATAAAAATACTTTTCCACATGTCTCTTGGGCATAAAGAGGGAAAGATGATTGCAATTACAGAATATGTAGAAAATAAGAATATTGAAAACACTACAAATCAAAAGTCATGGTATGGCTAAAGCTGTATTTAAGAGTCATATAAATCAATAAGGAATGAGTAATGACACCAACCACCAACAGCAGCAATGTCAGTGCCTTCATGTGTCAGGCACGGGTCTAGGAGCTTCACATGTATTGATTCATTTAATCCTCACAACAACCTATGATGGGTAGATACTATTGTGTTCATTCTCGTTTTACTGAGGAGGAAATTGAAGCACAGATGAGATGAGTGATTTGCAGAAGATCATATAGCTAGCCCCTGTCACATGCCAAGCAATGTTCCTGGCACTAGGGTTACAACAGCAACCTCAGCAGGCAAAGCCATGTTCCCTTACAGCTCCTCACTACTGCTGGACAGGAATGGGCATTCCTGCTCCCCACTAGTCCTCCACTGAGACCTCCCTGGCAAGGAACGCTAGAAGTGCCTCATTGCTGCTCCACATATGGCCTCCAGTGATATGGGGATGGAGAGGTGGCCTCATTACCTCTGGGTCATGGTGAAAGCCCTGAAGCTCCATGGGCCTCCTCTGATGGCACTCCAGCAGAGAGAGAAGAGGAGCTTCTTCACTGCCAGGTGGGGGTGGACATCCAGGCTCCCTAGGTGGTGGCCTCTGACATTGGAGAGGAGGGGGTGGGAGGGGAGTGTGCATCATTACTCCCTGGTGGTACTGAAAATCCTGGCTCCCTGCTCAGTATTCTGTCACACCACCTTTTCAGGTGTGTTGGGGCACCTTGGTACAGCTTAGTGGAGGATTGAAGTCTAGGCTCCCCACTAGGACTTTGCTGGTGTGGGTGGGAGTGAGGACATAATTAGTTTTTTTCCCTGTGGTTTTCGGCTGGAGGAGAATGGTTATTGTCTAAAAGTTTTCTATTTTGCTAGACTGACTCTTTTCCTGTTTTTTGGCTAGACAGAGCAGGCTTCTGTTGAGGGTTTTTTTTTTTTTTTGTCTGTGCTTGTTGGTGTTTGCTTGTTGTCAGCTTATTCATCTCAAAGTCTGGGAAATATGAGGCAAACAAACAAAGAAACAAACAAGTAAAAAGCACAGGGAACTAACCATTGTGTTGTTCCTCAGGTCCCAAAGGCCCTAGTTAGTCTGCCTTCATCTCTCCATCTTTCAGTCTTCTTATGTTTCTTTTATAAGTAATGTCCAGAGGATTTTGTTTTACTTAGCTCGAGGAATAGGGAAAAGTATGTCTACTCCATCTTCCCAGAAGCAGAAGTCTCCTGTTTTAAGTAGAAAAAAACTTCTGACAGCATGTGCACATCCTCAGAGCAGGAAGAGGAGCAGAATGACAGAGAATCATTTATAGTGATGGACAGAGGGGAAGGAAAGGGGTGAGATCCATGCACAAGTGGACAGTTCACCTGAAGTCACCAGAGGGAAAGCTGAGAATATACCACAAATTTAGGGAGTTTGTTGGATATGGTGGTGGGTGGATGAGGAAGCTCTCTAGTGTTGGAGTCTATTGTTTTGGTGAAATAAGGGAATCCACCAGCTGAGAAAGGAGAAGGGTCAGGGAAGACTGGGGATGTGCAGAGAGTAGAAGTGGTGAGTCAGTTGCTTTGAAGGGTGGAAGAGTGAACTGACTAGAGAAATAGAGCAGGATTGCTGAGCATACGGAAGCCACATAAATTTAGAAGGAAACTAGGCAGCATAGTTGCTTGTTTGCCTCCAGAACTAGGTACAGAGTAAGCAGATAGATTTGGGCTTAATCAATAACTCTTGCTATGTTAGATATTAGAAGGGGAGAGGAATAAGGACATAGAGGGTGTGTGTCAGGGGGTGATTGTGATGATGGAACACAGAATCAGCACCGCAGCGTGGCACAATTCCGGAAGGCACTATTTACATGGTATTTCACAACACAGTGACTCTGCATAGATTCTAATCTGAATAAGGGTGAATTTTGGAAGATGGATGGTAAACATTGGGGGATGATAAAATTGGCAGTCCTAATGAGGTCAAAGAATTGTTAAAGTGGAACTGATAAAGTAGAGGTACTCAAAGAGAAAAGTTGATGGCCATAGCCTATATTTTTGAAATTGAGATTTAGGAAGTGAAACGTATTTGAAATGAAAAGTTCTAAGGTATGATAATATGAACATGTAGCTGAAGTGGGGTGGATGAAAGACCAATGGCAAACTAGGTACCCTTACCGATCCTCTCATTGAAAAATAATTGAAAATGATGGATAAAATATAGAAATATATTTTCAAATGCATCAATGAACTTGTAATAAAGTAATTCAAAGCAAGGCCCTAGGAAGATGATCGGGGCACTGATGCTGGCTTCTGTACTGATGACTTTTGACAGATCCATGGGATCTTGAGCTCCAGTTTTCACAGCCTTGTGAGATATGAACAATAGGTCACAAAGCCCAGGTCACCCAAAGAAGGCAGTCGAAAAGATGGCATCCTATATAAAGCTTTAAAGAGTATAGTAGAAATAAAATTGCCCCCACTGCAGACAACAAGGACTTCTGCTTATCTTAAAATTTGGCACTGGGTAAAGGGGAAGAAATATCTTCCCTGAAAGTTTGTAAGTACAAGCCAGCCCTTATGTGTAAGTTTTGCTGCCTGAGTTTCACTACCTGGGTGGTCTGGAAAAACTTCAATCTGAGAATTTAGTTTAAAGTGGCCCTCCTTTAGTAGTACCCATGGGCATCTGGCAAAAACAAATGCAAATCCTCTTTAAATGAACTCCCTTCAATCTAGGCTTCAAAGAATTCCCATAGAAATATGAATCCACAGTTAAAAAAACAAAAGCTCTGTGAGCGACACCCAACACAAATAACGAGCAACTGAATATCGCACACAAAAATTTTAGTCAGGTATTGGAAATATCAGATGGTGCAAAATTTATATACAATTTACAAGGATTAAGGGGCAGAAACTAGGGAGTCACCATTTACAGATGATATTTTTTCAGGAGGAGGGGTTGAGGAGTAGATGGTGAAACCTGGCAGGTTGATTTTTAAGTGTATCTATCAGAGCAGGCATTGAAAATTAGTTGGGAAAGTATGAGCTTTAAATAAATATGCTGAAACAACTGGTTATTCATATAGAAAAAATGAATTTGAATCCCTTTCTCTCACCATATGCCCCAAATCAATTAGGTAAAGACATAATATTAGTTAGAGCTTTAAAACTTTTGGAAGATAATATCAGACAGCCCTTTTCAATTAAAGGAAGAGGAGTGTTTCTGAAGCTAGACAGAAAAGCACAGACAGTAAAGTAAAATATTATTAAAGTCAACTACATTAAAATTAAGAACTTCAGTTCATCAAGAGATACTATAAAAAGATGAAAAAGATCAGTCATAAGCTGGGAGAGGGTATTTGCTGTACCTGCATGACAAAGAATTAATATCCAGATTACATAAAAACTGTAAGCCCATAAGAAAAAGAAACCAAATTTATTTTAAATAGGTACTTCACTGAAGAGAGAGCACAAATAGATTCACCGTTCCAAACATGTGAAAATATGCACAACTCCATTCATAATCAAAGAAATGCACATTAAAACCATAGTGGCATATTATTTCAATCTCTCATCAGTTTGACAAAAATTTTTAAATGTGAAATAACACGAATTAGAAAAGATGTAGAGCCACTGAATTGTTATACACTGTTGGTAGGAGGGTAAATTATTTCTACCATTTTGGATGATAATTTAGCATTTTCTATTAGGTCAAAATGTGCATGTCCTTTGACCCAGCAATTCTACTTTTTGATATTTGGCCTTGAGAAACTCCTGTACACATGTACTATGAGACAGGTACAAGGATGTGCATAGTAGCACTATTTGTAGTAGCAAGAACTGTGCATCAACTGTAGAAAGAATTACAAATTATGATATATTCATATAATTGAATACTATACAGCAGTAAAAATGAGTAAATTGTAGTTATTCACAACATGGATGAATCTCAGGAACATATTAAATGGAAAAAGCAAGTCACAGATCCATACAATAAAATTCCAGTTATATGAAGTTCAAAAGCATGGAAAATTACAAGTTATGTTTGTTCGGGCATATGTGTGCATGTGGTAAAATGGAAACAAAATAAAGGGAATGATGAGGAAAGAAGGAAGGGATTGGAGAAGGACACATAGGGGCTTAAATCTTCTATTCCTTAAACAGAATAATGGGTTCATAAGCGATCATTGTATTGTTATTTTTAATACTCAAACATTTATTTTGTAAATATTCTTTTGTATGTATTCAGTATTTAATAAAAATAAAATGCCAAAGCTCTTTAGAGATGAGGAGGTGAATGAGGTTTATCACAGCATTATTTCATGCTGGAAAGTTGGAAACAGCAAAGGTCCCTTGAGAGACTGATTAAATAAATTAAGGTACATCTATACAACAAAACAGCATGCATGTACTGATATGAGAAGTGGTTCCTTGCATAGTAGGTGAAGGAAGAAAGGTACAGAATAATATGGTATCTCATTAGTATAAGGAACAAATAAAAATACACATATGTAAGAACATAAAAAGCGTTTAGTAGGTACACCAAAAAGTTAACAGTGTTGGTATCTGCTGTTGTCTGTTAGGATTATATATGAATGGGTTTTTTCTTCCTGATTTCTCCTATTTTTTCTTCCACAGACGTGTATTACTCTTATACCAAAAGACAAAAAAAAAAAAATAAAAATTACAAAGCATATCTAAAACAATCAGAAAGAATATAAATATAAAATAGAAATGAACTTCACAAAATATACTTATTATTTGAAGAAAATGACTATAGTCTTCTTAGAGCTACAAAATAAGATTTGAAGATATGTGAATATGTGTGTGTATCAAGTTTCTGGCTAAAAAGACTAAATATAATAAAGTTAAATTCTTCCCTATTTAACTTACAGGATTAAAACAATCCCAAATAAAATACTAATGGATTTTTAAAAAATTGAGAACATGCTTCTCAAGCTTGTCTGGAAGAATGAAAGGGGCTATTGATAATAGAATTATTGAGTCAAAGGTACACCTGTTCCCAATGTTCATTGCAGCACTCTTTACAATAGCCAAGAGTTGGAACCAGCCCAAATGTCCATCATCGGATGAGTGGATACGGAAAATGTGGTATATCTACACAATGGAATACTACTCAGCTATAAAAACGAATGAAATACTGCCATTTGCAACAACATGGATGGACCTTGAGAGAATTATATTAAGTGAAACAAGTCAGGCACAGAAAGAGAAATACCACATGTTCTCACTTATTGGTGGGAGATAAAAATAAATAAATAAATTCACACACACACACACACACACACACAAAACCAGTGGGGAGAAGACACAACAATTACAATTCCTTGAAGTTGACATGACAAGCAAACAGAAAGGACATTGTTGGGTGGGAGGGGGGAGAGGGAGGAGGGGGGGAGGTTTCGGATGGGCCACAATAATCAACCACATTGTATATCGACAAAATAAAATTAAAATAAATAAATAAAATAATTATATTAAACTAAAAAAAAGATATAGAATTCTGAAAATTAAGAATTAAGAGGTTAGACTTTCTATAATGGATATTAAAGTGTATGATAAGCAACAACCATTGACCACTATGACACAGTCAAATAGGAAGCTCTTTAACATGTAATAGAAAGTGCTTAAATATCTCTTTGTACTTTTAAAAACAGTATATGATGAAATAATTATAATAGAGAAAGTGATGAATCATTTAATAAATGGTGTTGTAATAATGGCTAAAGAAGAGTAATTTTTAATCTTAAACTATATTCCAAAATAAGTTATAGATAAGTTAAAGAAATGTAAAAAAATTAAAAGGATTATAAACTGGAAGGGAACACAGAGAATACGTAACAGATTCAGGATGGTGTAAGCCACTTACGCCAGTGACTCTGTAGCATCAGTTGATAGCCTTGACCACCCACCCTCTTTTTCTTGCCTTTGCTTTCTTTGGATTTCATAATACACTCCCCTGATTTTTCTCCTACTTCTTTGACCAGTACTTCTCTGGTGTCTTTGCAGGATTATGCTCCTCTGGAGGCCATTGTTATCTTTCAGTTCCTCAGGGCCCATTCCTTCTCTACACTCTCTCCCAAGGTATTCTCATTCATACCCATGGCTCCAATTACCATCTCTACTCAGGTGACTCAAAAATTTAACCCCAGCCCAGCCATTTCTAACTTATCAGGATTCATCAGGATCCATGCAGGAAAGAGGTGGCACACTCAAAATGGGTAATTAAGGAGATTTTAGTTAAGACATCAATTTCAAAGGATTTAAGGAAAGCAACAAAGGATAATGGTACAGTATCTCAGGGAACCATTGCTGCCTTAGGCCTAGAGGAGTAAGGAGGTGGAAATGATTACTAGATGAGGGGGGGGGAGAGGAGGAGGTGGGGGGGAAAGGGCATGTGAAGGAGGAGGCAATGGAGGAAGGTTTGAAGGAGGACAGGTGGAAAGAGGAGGCGGTGGGGAAGGGGAGCAGGAGAGAAGTGAAAAGAGAATGTAGTATGAAGATAATAAGAAAGAAATACTCGCCCACCGGTCTCTGCCTTCAGTCTTTTGCTTGTACCTCCCATTGGCTGAAATTAACTAGAAGCCAGAGGACATGGGAGCCAGATGTGGGGATACATGGGCTGTTGACTCATTCCATACATGTCAGTCTCTCTGAACACAGCAGAATGGTTGGAGAGTGGCTCTAGACAGGCAAGCAGAAGATATCTACCTAGCATTGGCCTCCTACTTGGCTCCTTCTCTAGGACATCCCAAGGGCATTTCCAACTCAACAGGTCCAAAATTGAATTCCTAAACTGCCCACTGTATACCCTCTCTTCTGAAAAAAAAAAAAAAAAAAAAAAAAAAAAGAACTAACAAAAATCAAACTGGTCCTCTTTCAGTATTTTTTTTTTTCTTTCATTTTAATTTTTTTTCATTGTACATGATTATGGGGTACAGTTTGCTGTTTCAATACATACATATATTGTATAATGATCTAATCAGAATGGTTAGTATATCTATCACCTAAATATCATTTCTTTGTGGTTATAACATTTAAGATCCTCTTTTCTGGCTATCTTGACATATACAATGCTATTCTATTATCTATTGTCACCCTAGGGCACCACAACTTATTATTCCTATCTAACTGTAACCTTGTAAATTTGTACCCTTCTATCAATCTTTCCTTCGCACCCCCCTTCCCTTTCCCTGCCTCCGGGTAACCACTATTCTACTATTTCTTTCTTTTTATCTCTTTTTATTTTTTCTTAATTGACCCATAATTCTCTTTCTTTTTTAAACAACACAAATTTATTTTCTTGAATTTCTTTGTAAAACAATTTTATAGTATATATTTAAGGTGTTCAACATGATGTTTTCATATACATATAGATAGCAAAAAGGTTACTATAATCAAGCAAATTTACATATCCATCATCTCACATGATTGCCCATTTTTTTGTGTGTCAAGAGCACTTAAAATCTACTCTTTTAGCAAAAATCTCAAGTACAGTATAATATTATTTAGTATAGCCTTCATGTTGTACATTAGATCTTTCAGTGTTTTCTTTGCCATCAAATGGTGTCAGTGTCATGTCTGTATTCTCATAACCAATGTAGGAATGGATTGGAGTAGGGCAGGAGTAGGTGCAAATACATCATGCAGAAAGCTGTTTCATTAGTCCAGGCAGAAATGATGATAGAGTGAACTAAGGCAGTGTTGGTAAAGATGGAGGAAAGTGGATGGATTGAAGTAGACAAGTTAAAGAGATATTTAGAAAGCAAAATTGGGGCTGAGCCCGTGGCGCACTCGGAAGAGTGCAGCGCTGGGAGCGCAGTAGCACTCCCGCCACGGGTTCGGATCCTATATAGGGATGACCGGTGCGCTCACAGCGCTCACTGGCTGAGTGCGGTGCGGCTGGTCTCAAAAAGGACAAAGAAAAAAAAAAAGAAAGCAAAATTGATAACGAGTTAGTATTAGTTTGGATGTGGTTGGCAATGATGACACCTTTAGTGGTTTCCCATAGATTTTTAGGAAGGTGACACAACTCTTTAACAAGGACTTGCTGGCCCTGCATGGTGAGCATCCCCCACCTGCATACCCTCACCTCCCAGCCTTTGCAGCTTCATCTTATCCAAGCCCCTCTCAGGATATGGGCTACATTTACATTCTTTTGGTACTTAATATTTCTTGTGCTTGCTTCTGAGCAAGACCTTTGCACCTGCTGTTTCCACTGCCTGTAGTGTGCTTGCCCTGCTACCTAATTCTTTTTTATTATTCACAAGTTCAATCACCATTTGCCCAGGGAAGTTTCCCCTAACTTCCCTAATAAGGTCTAATTCTCCCATAAAAGCTCTCATATATTGCATAGTATCTATCCACAAGCAGTTCTCACGCATTTGTGTGGCTTTCCAGTTAGTGTCTGCCCTATCTTCAATTCCCCACTAGGATATAAATTCCATGAGGACAGAGACTGTGTCTTTTTTGGCACCTTGTAGTTGCTACACACACAGAGAGACACACACTCTTCAGTGAATGAATACGAGTAAAAGCAGTGGAATATATCACAAAGAAAAATAAGGATAGATTCAATTAGACTAAGATTACAATCTTCTCTACATTAAATAAGAGTAAGAGTAAATGATAAACATGGAATAAACTTGGAGACACATTCATAATGTAAAGACAAATAAGTTTATATCCTCAGTAGAGTTCTTGCCACATCAACAATAAAAATACTAATACCCAATAGGTATTGGCAAAAACAAGACCAAAAAAAAAAGAAAGTCCCATAGAACAAAAAGGGTTATGACAACTTCTCACTGTAAAAATTGGAACCCCAAATCAAACTGACCTAAACACTAAGTAAATATATTATCTCATGTAACCAGAAAGCCAGGTTGGCTTCCCTCAGGATCACAAGATGGCGCCCAGCAGCAACTGAGGGCAACATACTTTCTTGGTTACGTCTATCAGAGGAGAGGCGGAGTCTCTTTTCCAGCAGCGAAATATATGTACTTCTTCTCAGCCTTATTGACTCAATTTAGGAACAACCTGGATCAACTTCCCTGTCAGATGAATGCTATGTTCTGATTTTGAACCATTCACTAGCACGAGAGATTGGGTTACCATGCTTGGTTTATATTAACCAGAACCCATTACTAGAGCTGGGACAAGTCGAGAAACTGCACTGTTGTTGAGGAGTCACATACAATGTCCACTATAATTGGTCATAACTTTAGAGAGGAAATGGTCAACTTTAGGAGAAAAATACAAGAAAATAAAGACAGCAGGGAAGCATCGTTTTCAACAGTCAAATTGAAAGTTTTTTTTTTTTTTTTTTTTTCCTTTTTGTCTTTTTTCGTGTCCGGCAACGGATTGCAACCCTCAGTGTCGCGCCCGTACCGGACCGGGACCGGCAACGGGATCGCAACCCTCAGTGTTGCTCCTGCACCTCGCTCAGCCAGTGAGCGGGAACCGGTCTGTATGTGGGATCCAAACCCTCGGCGGGAGTGCCACCGCGCTCCCAAGCGGCACACTGTATCAGTGCGCCACCGGGCCGGCCCAAAAGTTTTCTTTTTAAATATTATACTGCTCACTGAAAATGGATTGTAAATTGATTTAACCTTTCTGAAGAGCAATTTAGCAATATATGATAAACCTTTAAAACATTTGCAACAGGGCCGGCCCGGTGGCGCATGCTACAGTGCACCGCTTGGGAGCGCAGCGGTGCTCCCGCCGAGGGTTCGGATCCCACATACAGACCGGTTCCCGCTCACTGGCTGAGCGAGGTGCGGGCGTGACACCGAGGGTTGCGATCCCGTTTCCGGACACGAAAAAAGACAAAAAAAAAAAAAAAAAAATTTGCAACAAATTTTAGAAACTATATGTGTGTGTAGAAATAAGAGGGAAACAAAAAAATGTTCATGTGGTTATCACTGAGTGGTACATTTATAGGTGATTTTCAATATTTTCTTTTCAATATTTTCCAAATTTTTAACAGGCCTAATTATGTTTATTTAAACACAAAGAATGTGGAGTAACCCATTATTTCAGAATATGGACAACTTCTAGTCAAGAATATCCTCGAGAAGGTTGAGTAATGGGAAAAGTAGTTGGGGGATTCATTTGCTCTCTTAAGGTGATGAAAAGAAAATATATGAATCAAAGATTCTGCGTTACAGAACACTCTGCTTCTGGGGTTCTAGTTTAGCCTGATTGGTCTTGAATTTAAGGAAAAAAAGATACAAGGCATAAAATCCAACAGAAAGATATGTAGTTACAATAGAACTTTTAGCATTTTATTGCTTGTTCATCTAATTCAAGCCCTAGTTCAACTCAATAGGCCCTTGTCTGCTGGCCCTAGTGAATAGAGAATTAAGACCATATGACCAGACTCAGCTTGATGTGATATCACGTTTACTGGGGAGAGTGGGTTGGACATTTTAAAAAAAATTAGCATAGGAAAATATCTGAACTCATTTTAAGACTAGTCTGAACACCTAGGGTTAAGGAATGTGTTTACTGAACTGGGATTTCCAATGGATAGTTAACCCAGTGTAATTTGGTGATGATGTTCTTTCTTCAGATTTGATTTCATAATTTGCCCTTTTATTCTCAGACCACTCCCTCAATTCTGCCTTAACCAGCAACTCTCTGAGGAACCTGGGATAAATCACTTAACCTCTGCTGTTTCCTTTCTGAAAACAGGCCTCTGTCATGGATTCCCCTCTGCCTAAACATCTCTAAAGTTTTGTAGAAGTAAAGGATAAGCAAAGTCTCTTCTGGTTCTATGAATTTAGGATAGCACTTAGGCTAATGAGGGAGTATTGTATTTTACATGGTCTTTCATTTAAAGGCTTAAAAACATCTTTCACCTAGATGAGATGGGAATATACATGCCAGCAACAGATTCCACTCATCAGTCTTCCAGCAGTTACAGTAAGCTGGCAGCTCAGCCTGGGCCTAAATTGGCCATGAACAGACAAGTGAGGACAGCAGAGAGGCAGGAAATGGGGTTGGGTTGATACTCATCTATTAGCAGCAGCTTAAACCCGTGTGCTGGGCAGCTCCATCTCCCATTGGCTACAGCTGCTGAGAGCAGCAGGATGAGGGTTGACCTATATCTGTTGAGTGTAGGTCAAACCCTGAATTTGTTTGTAGCAAACTTCAGTCTTCCAGAACGCCAAGTTTAACTTACGCCTAACCACATACAATATTTTTATCAGAAACCGTGATATCTTCCACCTGCAAAGAGCTTACAGTTGTGGGTTTCTCCCTCTAGATTCTTTTGCATTCTTTCTCGCTGCCTCTCCCTCCTTGTCACCCTCTTATCATTTTTGTCCCCTGCTTCTGTGTCATCCTCTAGCTGAGAGGGGTTGTGATGGTCACAGCTGTGTTCCTTCTAGCAATCACAGTAACACCAGCCCTTCACTGCCTGCCCCAGTTTCCATCTGACCAAGCTGTGCCTGTTCCTTTCAGTTGCAGTTGTTGCCTCAGGTTGGCACTGCCTCGTACCCACGTGTGCCCTTCCAGGCCACCACAGGATTCAGAATGTCAATGGCTAATTACAACTGCAGCTGGGACAGAAATACAGTATAAACACATTCAACACGTGGCTCCTGGAGTTCCTACATAGTAAATGTTTCTTGATAGCTTTAAGACAAACATTAAAAAAAAAAATTTTTTAAGATAGGCTTTAAGTACTTGGACATTTATTTTTCTAGATTAGAGAGCAAACTACTTGAACTTTCATTTATGCAGCTACCATTCAAATGTGGCAAAGCTTCTTTTCCTTTGTTTTGGGTCTCAATCAATATCTGTATGTTGTTTTGGGTCTTAGTTGGTACATGTATTTATTTACACTGATATCACAATATGAAACATCTCATAGTCAGTTCTCCCTTAATACTAAAGCATCAGTACACGGTAAGCTTCTATTTAAAATGCAGAAACTGCTTTCTATTACCTATTATCATTTCTTTCCTGAGACCTTGTAGTAACAGTAAAGAAACACGGTGGTGAAAAAACTATTGTAGCTACTCAGGTCCGCATGCACACAAGTCAAATCACAGTAATTTGAGATGGAAAAGATGTACTTAGTCATCCTGCTGATTCTCTGAGAGTATGTGGTGGTTTTTTCCCTCTCCAGTATGCTGATCTACTTTTTAGTGCCTTTTCCAATTGTAAATGGTGCAAGTGATGGGACTTCCACCCCTCCAGGGAGATGGGCTGCACAGTCTATAATTGATCTCTTCATTAGGGCATGTGACTTGCCCAGCCGCCTAAATCGTCTTTGTTTTGACTTTCATTTCCATCACTCCTCCTGCTGTCCCCTTGGACCACAGTAAATAATTTCTCTCCATCCCTGGTATTTACACTCTTCCAGTACTTGTGGCCAATGAGTCAGTCCCGTTAGTTAGAGCCGGGTGGTCATGCTGGGAGACTTGTCTCTTTCATCTTCCATCTGAAGGCAGTCCCTTCAGACTTATAAATCATATTTGCTGCTCTTCAATGAATGCCCATCAGTTTCTCAGTAATTTGCCTCATTTCTTTGTCACTTACACTGCTCAGGAAAATCCCCTTTGTTTGTCTCCTTTACTGCAAAATAAGATGATGGTGGTAGAATCGTGCTTACGGAAAACAGCAGAACTCTCCAGCCACCATGCATCATCTTATCCCAGGACGATGGCGTCATCTAGTCAGTTATCTTTAACTCTCTTCCTTGGGGTGTGGAATTGCTGTGTTAACAGGAGTTAGGTGTGCATGTGGAGACAGGAATAGTTGATCCGTATTTCATCTGGCCAGCCTTTGTTGTGGCATAGTTAGTTAATGCCCGTTAGCTGTTTAAATCATATTTCTCTGCTCATCTCAAATCCCAGTTGGAAAAGCCCCCCAGAACTCCCCGAAGAGAATGCTAACCTCCTTCTTTCCATTAACACTCCCATGTTTAACAATGTTAAACTGTATGACATCAGCTTCAGACACCTTTGCCGGAGAGGGAGTTTCTTCGCTATGAGAGAGGGAGAATGTGCCCTTTTACCTTGAATGAGCATAAATGGCACTGCAAACCAGGAAATTCTGCAGTGGGTTTTGTGATGCCAGGGTCAACAGTGTTCAGCCTGTCCCCTCTGCACCCCTCTCCAGAGGCAACCCTCTGGCTACCCTGAGTGCCAAAGCCCTGTCTAAAGCTCTGAATTTAGTAAGGTCTGACCTACTGTGCTCAGTGTTCATATTTATGCTTTAATTATCATACCAACATAGTGCTTTACAAAGTGCTTTCATCTAACTACATCATCCCACTTGATAGTAATAATGACCCTGTGAGGAAGAAATGATCATCTTTATGTTACTAGGGAGGAAACTGAGGCTTAGAGAGGTTCTGTTGCACAATTTCACAAACATCCAGTAAATTCTCCTTGTGAGTCCCTCTTGTTCTTCCTCTGAAATCATTGGGAAAAAATGCTTCCTGAGCAAGATATGAAGAGGTGCTAACTGCACATAGGTTCCAAAAGTCACTGAAATGCTGGCCATGGCATAATGTTTTTCAGTGCTCCTAGTTGACAAAGGTAGAGTAACTAGACATCCACAGTTTGAGATGAGTTCTATTGTTTATCAGTAGGGTAATTTAGTTGTTATTCGATGACAGAAAGAGTATATAAAAATTTATAAGACATAGCCTGCTATCTTTTTCTAAACGATAATGTAATATTATTAGGCATGGACTAAAAGTGAGCTTATCTCTTCAAATACCAATTCAGACCCCAAGGGTATCTGCTTTTCCTGAAAAGTTGATGAGATTATATACACCAAAGATAAGAGAGGAAAGAGCTATATTTCAATAAACATTAATAACATGATTTGAGGAAACAAAGAACTTGAAAGATATTGACTTTTGAGTCATATAAAAAGCTGAAATATAATTTTCTACCCAACACATGGTGAAGGAGACACAGCATCCCCAAATTGTGCTAATAGCTAAGCAAATGAGGACATTTTATTTATGGCATCGCTTATTTTCAAATAGTGCTTATCAATATTTTTAATTTGGAACAAATGTGGTTACAGTAGGAGAAAGCCCTGTACTAAAGGGGTTTGGTGCTTTAAGGAATTGAAGTAACATCTAAAAATAACAGGCTCTTCAGCTCCAGCATTTTGAACAAAATCCAGATCAAGAAAATTATGCTTTTAAGTGAATTGCTCCCTTCTGTGGCCTAGCCAGAGAAAGCAGATTGCACATGCACACATGCACTGTCTCCATCTCTATCAGTGTGGAGGGCAGAATGATTCCTTTTACATCAGCTTGTATGTGGGCCCCTGCTGTCTCACGTGTGGCTAACTTGAAATTGGACTTTGTTGCTGCACTAGATGGTGCCTGTAACTTTGTAGGATGAAATTAGTAAGCAAATGCATCTGTGAAGATGCATCTTAAAGATGCCAGCTGTGCTTTATAGTACCCACTGTTAAAATGTAAAAAAGAAAAACTCTTATAGCTTTTTTTAATTACTGCAAATGCAATACATGTTTACTGTGGTAAAGTTTAGAAATACGGATGAGGAAAAAACAAACTGATAGTTTTCATTCAGAAGTAATTACTTTTGACACATCCTTTCACGTCTTATCTACATATCTATAAATGACATGTGTGTATACATTCATCTTTTTAAAACAAGAAGTTGTTGATTTCAATCTTCCATAATACTGACCAATAGGCAACTTTGTTCCTTTAAGATCTCCGAAGTCCTTATTGAAGAACTGATGCTGTTTTGGGGCTGATAGAAATAGGATGACAAAAATGCTTTAATTAAAAAAAAAAAACACATTATATGAGTTTTATGAAGTTCTAGGTCTTTTAAAAGTACAAGACAGCTTCTACCTTGGATAATTATAATACCTAGAAAATACATTATACCCACTTATTCTGGTCATTAGTAAATGAATATTTCCCAGGGGTTGCAGTGTATCCGTGACCTCCAACGTAATGCGAAGGGACTGAAATGGACTAGACCCAGATTTAGGAGCTTAGAGAGTGAGGCAGAAGAGACCTAATGGAGTTAGGTCTCTTCACCAGACTCATCACTGATGACATCATTAGACTTATTGTCTTTATTCACCAACATGCTCCTGACAATTCTTATCATCTTTGCTCCCAAGACCAGATCCTCCTGGGAGCATTTCTTTAGCATTTTGCAGCTTACTCTTAAGATAACCCACAAATGCTAAAACATCTATGAGTTCCTTAGGACTCTAGACAGAGTTTTGATTTTTAAACTGTGTTGAATACAGTTAATCAAATACTTCATCATTTGATGAAATACTTCATCAAATCTAAGACATCATAAATTGTACCATTATTTTGAGTGGTGCTAAGAAAAAAGATGCTGCCAATTGAAGTATGACATGCCATTCATTTTAAATTTTATCCACATTTCAGAGGTGTTAAAATGTGAAAAAATATTTTATAATAAATGAACTATGGCTTTTATTTAACACCTATATGTTGCATAGAAAATATTCAGTCATATACCTTGAACAGATTTTTAGCACCCATTACATATCAGGTTATGTTTAGAGAAGTTCAAATTAGAACGGACATCTTTGACATTTAATTCATTTATTTTTGAATTGAAATAAAAGCAAAATGCTCATATTTAACATATATGTTTACATAGAAAATATTCCTTTTCCAGATCTTACATTGCAGTCTCAGAGTAGGAGCAGAAGCCATCCATGTGATGCTGAGTGTCTTTATTTCCTTGTAATTTGTCCTGAGACAACAGAATTCTCACATTCCCCTTTTACCTCAAGAAGCATGACTGGGCGTTTTCCTTTCATCTTCAAGCTTCCAGTTAGTCACTCAATTTAGTTTTAAAAAATTCATCGGGCCTGGAAAATGCAAATTCATTCCAGTGTATGTGTATTATATCTTTTGCTGGGCCAGTTTAATCACAGGATTTTACAGATAAGAAAGTGAAACAGACCAGTTAACTGATTTGTCCCTCATCACTCAGATGGGTTTTTTTCCCTGTTCAAGGATGTCTGTCCAACACAAAGTGCAATACTCCTGAAGACTTCTTTAATCTTATATGTTTAATCAAATATGTTTTCTCAGTTGCCTGAGAAATATGTTCTCTTCCAAATCTTCTGAAATGAAAATCCATCCTCTTTTCTAACTATTCTGTTCCATATTTGCAAATACTGTCTGGTTTCCAAATCACGTAGAGTCACATGTTTTGCCCTAGGGAAGAGAAAGAGATATCCCCAATTTATCCACAAGAGTAATCTGCTACTTGGAATATAAACACAGAACCACTACTCAGTCAAATATAAATTAGCTACAAATGGGAGAGAGTAAGGGAACTTTTCCTAGGTTCCCATCCTTTCCCCTTTGAATTTTACCTTGAATTCTCTTGTTTTTGTGCTTTAAAATTATCTTAAAAGCATGTGATAGAAACAGAAGGAAACATAAAAATAAATGTTTAAAATGTAAAATTTTGATGAAGTTAAAAAAATCACTACGAGGATGTGCAAGGAAATACAGAAATCTGTCATACAGTTTACCCAGTAATGTACTGAGTGGTGATCGTATACTGAGCCATCTCTAGGCTCCTCCCCTTCTCCCCTTTATTCTGCCTCTTGGGGCCAAAAATAAGCCTATTAGTTGGAACATAAGCTAGATGAGACTGGGCAAGGCTGATAAACTTCTTCCTGAAAAGGCAGAAAAAGCCTGAATAGCTATAAGGATAGGGGACCCCAGAAGGCAATAATTAGCAATGGTTCTGGAGGGAAATATACAAAGGCTTCTGAGAAGGTGGTCAGAGAATGAGACAGAAAGGAGAAGGGTTGATATGTCATAGCATTTTTGAAATGGCTACTTTTGGCAGAAGACATCCATATTTTCCAACTAACAAAAACATTTGCCATAAAGTCATCTGGATTTTTTTTGCTCCCCCAAACAAATTCTTCTGCTCTCAATCAGAGTGGGAAACAAGTCTAAGTTTAAATGTTGAAAATCCCACTCAGATTTCTAAACCACCTTCTAATCAGTTATAATTGTAGCATCTTTCACTTACCAGGTAACTGAGGCTTTTATTGTTCATCCTGAAATGTGATGCCAATCCCAAACCATATTCTTTGAAATCACTGGATTAATGTGCCTTCATATGTGACCCCAACTAAAATGATTTCCTTTAAGGAATGTGGGATATTTAACCATTCCAATTTTACCAAATGTAGATGATTAAAATACATTTAAATAAGTTTGTGTGTCTTCAAATGGACAATAATATTTTCAAAGAAGCATCTTAGATGTGCTTTGTGTTTGTATTATAGTAAAGGACATTTAAATTCAAAGCTGTTTTTAATCACAAACAAAAATAAAAATATTCAGATAGTATAATATAAAGTCCTAACATTTTCTTTATATTTGAATCACTTTTGGTGATATAAACCTAAGAAAAATAATTAAAGAAAAATTGAATTACATCATAGCTTCGTTTCCTGTTTTTCATTACTCATCAAAACCTTGATAAGTATGGAGAATGAAACGAACAATATAATTACAATGTGCCAAAGATTCCTTTAGACACACCACCTACATTAATTGTAAGGCTACTTTAAAAGGAAGTATATGTGCCACATGGCTACTAGGACTTCTTAGATCAACAACCATCTTTTTCTGTAGAGTTTTTCTGTTCTTTAGCTTATCAGTAAGAATGTAACTACCAAGATAGTTAACATTTATTGAGTGCTTACTATGTTCCAGGCACCGTGCTAGGCGCTTTAGAAGTATTTTAGTTACATCTTTTGAGAATCCCATGAGCTAAGTATGATTATTATCTCCATTTTACACACACGGTACCATATGCTTAGCTGTGTATTTTCTGTGTGCCTTCGGAGTAGGGGGTTTTAGGCAGGGACTACAAGAACTCTGGTAGTTACATTGGATAATTTTAGCATAATAAGAAATTGCATGAAGGAGCAATTATATTTCCAGTGTTGGGAAGAGTGACAGTTTGTGGACAACAGTGGACTCTATGCTATTTAATAAATTTCTCTCATCCTATACATAATTGCATTCATAATACATTGTTATTCTATTTCTAAATTTTTGCAGAAAATTGTTTTATGTGTGTGTAGTATAAGTAGAGAACTTTTTCTAGTAGTATACATAGGACATGTTCATTTTAGAAAAATGTAGAGAAGCCCAGAGATGAAAATGAAAGTCACACATTATCCCAATACCCACAGAGAAACACTGTTAATATTTTGGTATGTATTCTTTCAGTTGTTTTTATACATGCATATATCTTTGATATGTATGTATGTATAAATATGTATTTATATATTTTAAAATATATATTTAAATTCAATTTGAAACATACTTTATAGTTTTTTTTTCAATTCACTTGAGAATATAAATATTTTCTTATGTAATTAAAATTACTTCCATATAATTCTAACAATAACACAGAATTCCACTGTATGGATATACTATAATTTATTGTACTAATTTCTTATTGTTGGATATTTAAGTAGGTGGAGGAAACTTTAAACACCTAAAGTTTTACTCATGGTATGGGCTGCAGATAGTCAATGATTAAAAAAAGAAAGTGTGCGCAGTAAAATCCTTACACTAAATCTTTATTGATCTGAAGTTTAATCTAAAATTACAGAACGGAAGGCAACCTCAGAAGAATGTAGTCCATTTTCCTATTTCCAGATAGGAATATATCACTATCATATATAGATATAGACATATAAGTAGATACATATCTGTATGTATATATGTGTGTCTGTCACATATATACATGTCTCTAGGAACTATCCTTGAATTTAATGAAGGAAGAAGATTTTCGTAACCCTGCCCAATGTAGTATTACAGTGACATGGTGTCATAGCATAGGCTTTAAAGAGAAGTAAAAAGACCCTACGACCAAATACCAGGTAAAAAGACTTTAACCTTTGTCTTTGACCTTGACTTTGCTATCCTCTCTCATTTTTGGTTTCTATCTTTCTTGCAGGGTTTCTATAAGAATTTCATGAGCTAATGTACATAGAGTGCCTAATACAGTGTAGGTGCTGAACATTCCTTTTATTTACCCTGTCCCTCTTAAATCTATAGCATTTCCCTGCTTTCCTTCTACAATGAAAAATCCCCAAACACCAATATCTATGGCACTAAATATACTTGAATGCCATTATATTAGTCAATTTTCTGTTGCTTATAACAGAATACATGAAACTGGGTAATTTATAAGAAAATAAAATTTGTTTCTTACAGTTTTGAACTCTGGGAACTCCAAGGCCCAGGGAACACATCTGGTGAGGGTCTTCTTCTTGGTGGGAACTCTCTACTGAGTCCCATGGCAAAATAGGCAATAGCATGGTGAGAATGGCAAGAACACTTTCATGTGCTCTCTTTATATAGCCACCACTCCGCAGCCATCACTCCATAAATGGATTAATCCACTCATAAGAGCACAGTCCTCATGATCCAATCATCTTCTAAAGGGCCCACCTTTCAAACACCATAGTTGGATTTCCCACCCTCTTAACTCTATCATAATGGGGAAAAAGGTTCTAACACATGAACTTTTGGGGGACACATTCAACCCATAGCAGCCATTACTAAGCCCTCTTTGAACTGCTTCCCCAAACTAAATGAAGCTAATTCATTTGACTTTTTCTAAAGCTACTTTCATAATTCTTTAAACACTCAGATCCTCCTAAATTGTGGGACCCCATATTAGACAAGATATATGATGATTGATCTAGCTGGTAATACAGATTATGGGAAATCCCACTACACTTTATATATTGTTATGTTGATGCCACTATAGCAAGGACTTGCTGAATTCTCAAAAAGAAGTTATGATGTGATTAACCCAGGTTCCATTTATAGGCTACTATGATAAGGACAGTTGCTTTTCTACTGGACCGATTTCTAGATACTAATTGTTTATCTTGTTCAGAAGTAGTTCCATCTGTTGTTTTGAGGTAAGTTCATTAATTTGCATCAGTTTTCCATTGTCAAACTATTTGATTTTAATCCTATGAACTTATCTACACCTGTACTTTACTTTTTAAGTTACTGATTAAATTTAGAGGTACATGAGTGTATACGCACCTCCTCAGATCAACGTGAAGCCATGACACATCATGTAGCAGAGTACAAAGAGCTGTGACCCAGAAATAAAGGCTACCGCTTTTCAAAACAGTTTTCTTTTTATGTGAGTCCAGTAGGGCTGAAATTTTCTTCAGACTTACAAGTTTGATTAGATTTTAGTATGTCATCTGTGTGGATTACGTGTTTGTAGGCTTTGGCTCTGAAAGCTGTAATTACCAATGTTTGAAAGATATCTGTGAGGGTGAGGCTATAGAGAAGATAAGCCAAAAGCGAGATATGTAATTACCACACCCTGCCTTCCTATCAGGAACTCTGGATGCTTATAGCAAATTAGGACCTTTAGAGAGACCCTTCTCCTATCAGGGTGCATCATCAGGTTACACTGAATGTAGGTAATCAATCTCTCAGGCAGTAAGTGTCCTCTCTCACATACACTATTAGCTCACAGGTCCATCAAAGAGCAGGGTGGAAAAGATCCATGCCTCTCTATTACAGAGTGATCACATCCCTGACACTTGCTACAAAGGCAATTTTCATAACGTAGGAGAAATACTGGGCTAGGAATCAGAAGATCTGGTTTCTCCTTCTGAATCTCTCATGTGCTGGACCCCAACCAAGGTGGTGGGCCTCCATTTCCCCATCCATAAAATGGAGATAATATACATGTTCTAACCACTTCACAGGATTATTGTGGTGACACAAAAAGGTCAGAGATATGAAAGTACTTTAAAAGCACTATGAAGTTTCTATAAAACCCAGGAAACAGAAGGTAAAAAAAAATCACATAGAGTCGTACCATTCACTTGAAACTCTGAACATTTGTTTCTGTTTCCATCTATGGTATGTCCTGAACATCTATGTTTTTGATGTTTATAAAAGCATTGAATGCATAGTTACACTATGAATAACTATGTCTGGGAAGTATTGACAGAAATGACAAGATTCCTCGTCCTGGATAATTAACAAAATTAATCGTTTCAAGGGTAAAGGTAGCTTAGACCTGTATCACAATACTTGTGCTCTGCTTGATTTTCTTTTAAAAAAAAATCCTTAAGAGTTTTCTAAGAACAAGTGAAGTGAGATCGGCCCTTGAGTAAGGAAAGTAGGCAGCTAAAGCTTCTTTCCTCAATAACAAGTTTAAGTGCCTTGTTTATTTTTGTGTTATTAAGTGACACTTGTATAAATACTTTGTTGAGTAATGGTGCTGTGGCAAAACTAAAGTTTATTTAGGCGGCTGCTCCACCCAAGGCGAGCAATTAAAGCAGGTGTGCAAACTCAGTCCCTTTGGCTAACAACACTCAACCCCATAAGTAGTACTGGAAATGAAAAAGGATGTGGGGCATAAAGCATGGCTGGGGGTGAGAAAAAATAGGAGGGACAGGAGAAGTCTCCATGAAAGAATGAAAAAAGTGTGAAGGGGGGTAGAGAATCTATAATAACTGAAAATTGATTCTGACTGACTACTGATATCAGTATACCAAGTTAATGCAAATTAAAGTGCCATAAGGTTTATTGAAAAACCAGAAAAAGTCTTTTCCCATACAGTATAATAATAACCACCTTATTTTAAACGTACCTAGGAAAGGCTGTGTTTGCTCATGTGATCAGGTTTCCTCACTTCCCATACCTGGGGAAGTATCAGCTAATATTGATTTAGCACTAATTTATACCTGATGGTCAGGGCCAACTAGAATGGAGGGAAACTGGTACAAATTAGTGAGGCTCTGAGGTCCCAGAAAGTGGTCTGGGCTGTGACTGTTGTATATTAATATAAATCACTGTTGGGGAGGTTGGAAATCTTTTTTTCTAGGGCCTAAATCTACTCTCAGTGGCTCTACTGCTAGTGTGCTAAAGATTTCATTTAAGAATGTTAGGAATGGATAACATCAGGTTACATTCTTAGATTTTATTATGTTTAGTTTATTAATTTGAGCACTAAGCAAACTGGGAGCAGAACAGACTTTCTAAAGATATTTTATATCTGACTCATTATTATGTTATAAATAATAACTGTTAGCCAGTCAGGTTCATTTACCTTTTCCTCAATGAAATTATCTAAGATAAAGGAATATCTGTAATCTAGTTTTACATTTTAAATATCACTATGGATTATTTGGAACCATAGAATTAGATACCAATTATGTAAAATGAATAGACCTCTTAGATTATTTTTTACTAACCCAGGTAGAATTTTGAAAGCTATATTGTTTGGGTAATTTCCATGAATTGATATCAGGTATCAATGTTTCTTTTTATTTGGCTAAAAACAGAGATAATATTTTGGGCCTGCAATTATACTTGGTGAACTTTTATTTACTTCTTATCCACTGATTTTTCGAATTTGCCTGATCATAAAGATCACCTGGGGAACTTGTTAAAAATTATACAATCCTACTCCTCCTACTACCTGACCTGCTGAATTAGACTCTCCAGGGAAGGGGACTGAAATCTGTATTTTTAGCAAGATTGCCAGGTTGCTTGATGATCTGACATGTTTGGAAAATACAGTTCTGTTTCCTTGTCATATTCCTCATGATGCCAGAGCTCTCCAACCCTCATATTTCCTTCTGACTATACTCCTCACTGATTGCAGTTTTCTGCTCCATCTCACCTGTCTTAGTCCGTTTGTGCTGCTATAACAAAATGCCACATCCTGGGTAATTTATAATGAACAGAAACTTACTGGCTCACAGTTCTGGGGGCTGGGAATTCCAAGATCAAGGTGCTAGCATCTGTCAAAAGCCTTCCTGCTGCATCATCCCATGGTGGAAGGTATTACCTGGAGGAATGGCAAAGAGAGAAGAGAGTACATGCAAAAGGGGGTGGTGAACCCACTCACACAGTAATGACCCCACTCCTGTGATGATGGCATTAGTCCATTCCTGAGGGTGGAGCCATTATGACCTAAACACCTCTTAAATTCTCTACCTCTTAATACTGTTACAACAGCAATTAAATTTCAACATGAGTTTTGGAGGGGACAAACATCTAAACTATAGCACCACCTAAAAATAAGGCACACATCAACCACCATGGCCTTCTGAAGCAATGGTCTCTGCAATAGTGGTGGAAGAAATCAACTACAATCTTGGGCAGGGACATGAGGGATGAAGTGAAGGGCTGGAGGTATGGTTTGGAAAAGTCTTGCGAGAGGTTCTGATCTTCACCCTGACAACCAGTTTGCAGATGACTTTGCTACCTCCTGAAGAGGCCACGCTCAACCTCTCTTTTCTCTATCCAGAACTTTGTCTTCATCTTCACCCTATTATCATCCTTCCTTCCTAGAGTAGAAGGGGAAACAAGTTGTACCTTTTTGTCAACCTTATGCTCTTGACCAAATCCTCTACTAACTCATGGAAGTTAAATCTATTAGTCCTCCTCCCCATTCAAAACTTCCTTTTTCATTTTTTCTCCTTTGTCTTCTTTGGATTATGGGCATATCAATAGCCATTTCTTCCCTGTTCTTTTTTTTTTTAACTTCTTAATATACATTGTAGTTGATTTTCATGCCCCTTTATCCGTTCCTCTCCCCCTCTCCTCCCCCCAACATCATATCTGTTCACTTGAGTTAAAAAGTTCAAGGAATTTTTGTAATTGTTAAACTATACCAACATATATTTTCTTTGATTCTGCTGAACACCAAGATTCCATTTTACTTCATGCCTCATTTCTACTGCCAAACTTCTCAAAAAGAGCATTCTACATGGTGCATCCACATTCTCACCCTTATTAACGCAGTTGTAATCTGGCTTCCATGGGGCCACATTTTATGGACACTGTTGGCTTGAAGATTACCAGTCATGAGATCTGGTGGCTTTTGCTGAGCTCTTAACCTTCTTGCCTGTTCAACAGCATGCGACATTGCCCACCTTCTCCTCCTTTTTAAGACTTCATCAATTAGTGATCATTTGATGTAATAGCAGAAACCTACTCAAATAATTGAAACAAGGGGGATTTTAATGTAAGATCACAGGAAACTCTTCCACAGAAAATGTAGTAGGGCTGTACAAGGATTGGGATAAGGAACTAGGAAGCCATTAACAACCAGTAAAGTTATAACAAATAATTATTGAGCACCTGCTATATTCTGAGTACTGAGTAGGTGTTAAATGATCAAGTAGTGAACAGATCTCACTCATATGTGGGAGCTAAAAAATATTGAACCCATAGAGTAGAATTAAAGTTACTAGAGGCTGGGAAAGGGTAGGGGGAGGGGGGAGGGAGGATTGGGAGAGGTTGGTTAATGGATACAGAATTACAGCTAGATAGGAAGAATAAGTCCTAGTATTTTATAGTAGTGCTAGGTATCATAATTTCAATAATTTATTGTATATTTTCAAATGGCTAAAAGAGGGGAGTTCAAATGTTCTCATCATTTGAACATTAAAAAAATGATAGATGTTTATGGTGATGGATATGCTAATGGGCCTGATTTGATTATCACACAATTTATACATGTACTGAAATACTTTGTACAATTGTTACATATCAATTAAAAGACAAAATTTTAAAAAAATTTTAAAAAGGAGTGAACAGAAGAGACAAGGTCCCTGCCCTTAGAGACTTTACAATCTAGTTGGGAAGGCTTACTATAAGGGAGTAAACAAATGTATATTTACAACTTGTAATGAGCACTATAGCTGAGACAACCTGACAATGATATATTACTATAGGTTATTAGCAATTGGTGAAGACTCAGAATGAACACTACACGGCATGACATTTAAGCTGAGAACTGAAAAATGTGAGGGAACCTTTCAGGGGAACTGACAAGTAGGGAGATGGAAGGCGTGTTTTAGGCTGAGGATACACCTGTGTGAAGGTCCTGCAGTAGAGTTTCAGAGGAAGTGAAAGGAGGGTGATGGGCAGAGCAGAGCAAGATTAGGTGGGGAGGGAGGCAGGAGTCTGAACAGGCAAGGCCTTTTAAGCTATTTTATGGACTTTGGATGTCATTGCAAAGAAATTGGAAGACATTGAACAGTTTTAAGCAGGAAACAACATTGTCCAATATATTCCCAAGTTTACCCTGACTGGTAAATAGAAACTAGATTCAAGAAGACAAGAGTAGAAGCTGGGAGACCAGTTGGGCAGCTATAGCAACAGTTTAGGTAACCATGACAGCAGCTTGGATTAATGTAGTAGTAGAAGCAATGGAGAGAAGTGGATGGATTGGACATCTATTTATAAGGGACAAATGAGAGGACCCGCTGATGGGTTGGAGGTGGGTAGGGAAGGAGAGT
This sequence comes from Galeopterus variegatus, assembly GCF_000696425.1. Classification (NCBI taxonomy): domain Eukaryota; kingdom Metazoa; phylum Chordata; class Mammalia; order Dermoptera; family Cynocephalidae; genus Galeopterus; species Galeopterus variegatus. The sequence goes on along the minus strand of NW_007726288.1, from coordinate 708,520 downwards.
GAAAAATCAAGAATATTGCCCAGGTTTCTAAATGACCTCTTCATAGTCTTCTTCCTGAAGGATTTTCTCAAAAGTGAGCTTTCTTTGCCATTATTTATATAATACATTATTTTATTTCTTTTATGGAAGGCATATATTTAGACATGTTTTTTTTTGGTTTTTTTTTTCCCTTTTTGTCTTTTTTCGTGTCCGGCAACGGATCGCAACCCTCAGTGTCATGCCCGTACCGGACCGGGACCAGCAACGGGATCGCAACCCTTGGTGTTGCGCCCGCACCTCGCTCAGCCAGTGAGCGGGAACCGGTCTGTATGTGGGATCTGAACCCTCGGTGGGAGCGCCGCTGCGCTCCCAAGCGGCGCACTGTAGCAGTGCGCCACCGGGCCGGCCCCTAGAAGGTTTTTAACTTATAATTTGTAGGCATATCTTTTTACTCCTATTTACAAAAGTATGAGAACAGGTATGCCCTACAGAGTGTAGACAGTGTCTGACATTTTGAACACATTTAATAAGTAACTTGATGAGGAATTACTATGGCTTGATGCTAGTATTGTTGCTACTATGTCCTCATAGAGGCTTATTAGATGCGGAAATATGTACCTTTTCGATGAGATGCTGAGTAGGACACTCTGAAAATTGTGTGCTATAAAAAGTTTAATAAAAAGAAATCACTCTAGTCGAGCACTGCTGATGAATTAATTGCACCCTAAAACAATCCCTCAACATACTCATATGGTGCTAAGGAGATTCAGCTACCCAGGAAGAAATTAACCTGTGGCGCACTTTAATCACTTTAAACTCACTATGATAATCAAGCATATGTCCTTCACAGGACTGCTATTGTTTTTCATCTATTGTAACACTACGTTTGGGACTGTATTAGTTTTTTCTGGCTGAAAACAGAATACCCGAAACTGAGTAAAGCATAAAGAATCAGCATTTATTTCTTATAGAGGCTGGGATGTCCAAAGTCCAGGGAGGCACATCTGGTGAAGGTCTTCTTCTTGGTGGAATCTCTAAGCAGAGTCCAGAAGCAGTATAGAACATCACATGGCAAAGGGCAAGAGTGTTTCTGCATGCTCACTTGCTCTCTTTATAAAGCCACCAGTCTACTCCCTGATAACCCCATTAAACCATTAACCCATTACTTCATGAATGTATTAATCCACTCATGAGGGCATAGTCCTCATGATCCAATCACTTTTTAAAGGCCCCTCCTTTCAAATACCATATTGGGGATTAAGCTCCTTTATGAGTTTGGGGGATATTCAAATTACAGCAGGGACTAACACATGGAATGTAACAGAATGGAAAGAGAATATTTACAGTTCTTTGGTCCCGACGTCTTAACTTGTGAATATGCTGGATTTTTACATGATAGTATTTTAGTTTAAATGATAAAAATCTATTTATGTATCAGCTTATGGGGTGTGCCACTGGCATGATAGTTGGCAACTGGAATTGCTGTAGAGGTGAAAGGTGAAAAACTGGTGGTCTTGGGCCGGCCCAGTGGCGCACCGCTACAGTGCGCCGCTTGGGAGCGCTGCGGTGCTCCTGCCGAGGGTTCGGATCCCACATACAGACCGGTTCCCGCTCACTGGCTGAGCGAGGTGTGGGAGCAACACCGAGGGTTGCGATCCCGTTGCCGGTCCCGGTCCGGTACGGGTGCAACACTGAGGGTTGCGATCCGTTGCCGGACACGAAGAAAGACAAAAAGGAAAAAAAAATAAATAAATAAAAATAAAAACTCGTGGTCTTCATCACTGTTTTCGCTCCTTATAGGATATTTGTTCTTTTGGTGACATTACCAGTTAAAAATAAAATATCTCCGACTTCTATTACTTTTACAGAACTTCTTTTAGAAACAAATTTTTCATTATTTATATATAATGGCCCTTTGTACTTAATTAAATATCATTTATTTTTCAGTTCCTGTACACAGGCCTCTTGAGAATAGCTGTTAGAACTACCTACCAATCAGCAGATGTCACTCCTTAACTGATCCTCCTCAATTGTCTATTTCTGTCAATTTCACTTGTCCTTTTTTTTTTCTGTGAATTTCAACTGAATTTTTTCCATTACCATTTCCACTTTCCATTTTAACCTCCAATGAGCCTCCAGGAGTCACTAAGACTAATATTTTTCACTTTGTCTGTGTGAGGACCATAATACAAGGTATGCTTCGTTTTGTGTGCCAGCTCCAATGCAAATATCTATATGCGCTACAGCACCACATAGAATATTTTTCTACTCTGTGACAATGCTTTTGCAGCAGAGATACACCTGTTTTTATATTATTTTTTTCCCGATGAAAGGTACATTTTTTAGTTCATGAGACAAGCACTGGCTAAAATTTGCTTTCAAAAACATTGAATAAATATTTACTGATTACCTTGTACTGAGCAGTTTTGTGGAGATTCAGCAGTTATAAAACCGATGAAACGTCTTGCCTTCATGGCTGTTCTAGACACAATAAAAAATAATTGTTATACATATAATAGATTGGATGATGATAGGTACTCCGAAAAAAAATAGTCAGATAGAGAGTAAGGAAAGCTAGGGGGTGATTGCAATGAAAAAAAAAGGTGTTCAGAAAAGCTTTCATTATGAAGGTGGTGCTATTTGAGTAAAGACCTGGTATAAATGAGGGAGCAAGCCATGTGGATGTCTGGGACAAGAACCTTTCAGGGAAAGGGAACACCTACTGAAAAGGTGCACGTAGGCTGTCACAAGCAGTGAGGAGTTTTACTTTCAGCATCTACCAGGGATAAAAATTCAGGCAAGGCTTATTCTGCCGTTGCTATTAGGAATCCACCTACAAGAGGGTTTAATCAGCTTAAGATGAACATCAGAGCAGATCTGTTTAGTGTTCTGTCCCAGCCATGACCTCATTGCCAGTACTGACAGCTTGGACTGCTTCTTAGATTTGGATGGATGCTATGCCTGGCAAACCAGGGCAGAAGTAGAAGATTTTGGTAGCTCTGTAGGTCCCGTGTTCTTTATTTCAGTATCTCTGCACATGGGCTATATATTAATCATATGAAGCCAATGATTCCAAGTTTTAATTTAGCCTAAAATATAGTCCATTACCATATTTGAACTAAATAGTAAGTATAATAGAATTCTACCTCAGACTAGCTAATGGTGGATTTTTGTCCCATAGACAACCAAGGCCTGGGACTACTAAGAACAGAGGTATTTCTCATGCCACCAAATTATGCTTTCAGTTTTGTCTTCTTCCAGTCAGGACAACATAGTAAAGAGGTCATTATTAACATTAGGCCTTATATAGAATTTTCAGAGATTGTTACACTTATATTCAACAAATATGCACTGGGCCTATCTACCCCATAGCTAGCATAGTAGCATAACAATGCTCTTCCAGCTCAGCAATCCACACCCCCTTCTAGGAGGTTTCCAATTCACAGAAGAGAACATTTTCCTAAAGCTTCTACATACCCCTGGAGCCTACTACCATCCTCAATAAGAATAAAATATTACCAAGAACTCAACAAATAGATATTTGAAAGTAGGCACTGAGTTTAGTTTATCTAAGCTCACCTTTGATTTGTTTGAAGATCAGTACTTATTTCATGAGAACAAAGGTTTAACAACAACCAAGATTTCTTTAGCAAAGAGGTGATTGAATTTCCAAACAGGTAATGATGACTTAACAGTCACTGGAAATAGTATTTTAAGATCATACTAATTCTCTGTGTGGGCCATTTAGATTTGGTAGATGTCTGATTTAAGTTGGCTATGGTAAATTTGAACAAACACAGAAAGCCTTTAAAATATGATTAGGTATGTTGTTTTAGATCCAAATCAAGTATTGATCATTGTGGCCGTGGCTTAGTATAAATTTAGAATTATTATAATCTAATGTGTTGATTAGAATTATTATAGTCTAATGTGTTGAGGTTGTTCCATACTTATATTTAGCAGTGGCCAGAGATGACATTTCTATAATGAAACCATGCTCTAATCAAATCAACAACTTAGAAATATACCAGCATTTTTTAACGTTATGTATTTTTAATCTGTAAATTTTTTTGTCCTTGCTGTTCTGAAAAGAGTCACCAGAAAGAATCCATTTATCATTCTTTTTACTCGCAAAAGAATTCAATTTCTTAATTAATGAAGATGGAAAAAAAAAAGTAACACAATAGGTCAACTATATCAAATTTGAAAGAGTAAGGTTTTTACCCTATTTGCAATTAAAATATGTTTTTCTGGAAAGTGAAAAGAAATAGTGGTCTTAACTTAAATTCCTTTTGAACTAATGGGAATTCGTTTCACAGATGAAATTTGTGTACTATTGTAAATACTCTACTGATCATTTACTCCACAGCTTTAAGCTGTGAGGCACTAGAGTGGAGGGCTTACTCAGGCTCTGGAGCCAGTCCATCTCGATTAGATGGGTTAGATTCTTAGCTCCCCACTTACCAGCTGAGTGATCTCAGGCAAGACATTTAGCTTCTTTGTGCCTCAGCGGAGTGCACAGTGGGGATAAGATGAGTAATAGTATCTACCTTGTGGAGTATATGCGTATGAGGGCTGAACGAGTTAACACATATATCGTTCTTAGTACAGTGGCTGGTGCATGATGAATGTTCTATAAATGTTAGCTATTCTAATATGTGATAAAGTGAGGAACTATCACTAGTCTTAATGGGCTAAAGCACTAAATGCAATTTTTGTATTTTTATTGGGTTTCATCAGTTTTTTACAGAACCTACTAAGTTTTCTGGTCTGAACACACAAGGAAACAGAGAGTAATGGCTCTTCTAAGTGAAACTGACCCCTGCATATAGAGCCTGAGATCAGAGGAAGCTTGTCAGTGTGGACAGACACCAGGAGAAGACAATCTGACATTCCACTTCTCTTTTCCTAACCTCGAGAAATTAATGGAAGGTATCTGATGGAGACTTTTAAATTAATTGTTCCTGCTTAAGGTTTAAAACCTTGGTATACTGTGGGGTAAATTTAGGTGTTTGATAGTCATCCCAAATCTTTATACCTCCTCAGTTTCACTGCAGAGTAAAAAACACATTTACCACAGAGGATTGTTATATTACATCTGGTATTTATTTCTCCCAAGAGGCCATCTGCTTTGGGAAAGGCAACGGGGTGCCCTTCATTAATATATCTAACTGACGTTGTAATGACGTAAAATTCCTTGTTGGCCCCTGCAATTCAGAGTTATTGTCTTGGAGCACAGAATGTGATTAACTCTTCCCATTGCATAACTACAAATGTTAGAATAGGCTGTAAAAGTGTGGGCCCTTTGTTCAATCTAGCTTCCAGACATTACTCTTGATCACCTGAAGTTCTTTTAACTCATAAGACTACTGGTCACGAAAACTCAGATTACTAAAATTAGAGGGGAAGTGATCGATTCTTCTGGTTCTAAAACGCTGTAACATCGCACCGGATGCAGGCGTACTTGCAAAGTAAAGTTTGCCTTAAGTGTCCTCTAAGTCTCAAGTTGTACAGACGGCCGAGGAGGGTGGAGCTCTTGCAAGCTGTTTACCGGGGCGTATGCGTGTCTGTGGGTGTCGGGGCACGCGCAGGACACACATGGACCCGCTTTCCTAGTCTCGTTCTCACCTCAAAGGCTGTCAACTCTTACGCTCCTCCCTGCGCGCACAGCCCCCTCCACACTCTTCCACCCCCTCACGCCCCGCCCTCAAAGTAGGATGCATCACTGTCACTGGCGAGCGCTCCTCTCACTCCTCTTCGAGAACCAATCACTCGAGTCCTGGTGGTGAGCGGTAGAGCCAATGAAAATGCTCGTTGCGGCAGCTGCCGGTCCCGAGCGCCGGGAGGCGGTGCCGGGGGGGAATTAGTTGCCATTCGGAGTGAGGAGCGGGTACAGGCAGCGGCGGTGTCGTTTGCGGTGGCGCGGGCTCCGTGGAGCGCCAGGCACCTCGGGGCCCTTTTCTCCCACCCCGATTCCCAGAAGCAGGGGTCCAGGCCCTCCGTGCAGCTGGCGGCTTCTCCCGCGCGTGAAACCCCGCGAGCGCTGAGGAGAAGGCTGCGAGCTTTTTTGTAAAATACAGCCAAAGATGTGTTTTTTGTAAAATACAGCCAAAGATGTGTTTTTTGTAAAATACAGCCAAAGATGTGTTTTTTGTAAAATACAGCCAAAGATGTGTTTTTTGTAAAATACAGCCAAAGATGTGTTTTTTGTAAAATACAGCCAAAGATGTGTTTTTTGTAAAATACAGCCAAAGATGTGTTTTTTGTAAAATACAGCCAAAGATGTGTTTTTTGTAAAATACAGCCAAAGATGTGTTTTTTGTAAAATACAGCCAAAGATGTGAGAGCCACCGGAGGAGCAGCTCACCTGAGAGACGGAGCCCCGGCTCGCCCGTGTGCAGAGGTAGCGAGCCCAACCCTCCCGTTCTCCCGGGCTGCGTCTCCCCGACGGTGCCCTCCGTGGAAACTTCAGCCTCTCCGGGCTTCTCTTTACTAGTGCAGTATCGAAGGTGTGAAAGTGGCCTTGGGAATCTCAGCCCCCCTGCGGTCGCTGCGGGGCTTGGAGGAGCGAACTGAAAAGCAACTTTTATTTGACCCTCATGCCGCCCCTCAGATTTTATCTTCCATCACTCGCCTGCATCGAAAGGTTTCAGTTTAAGAGCTGATTAGCTCACTCGTGTGCTTGCTGTTTGTAGCCGGGGAAGGAGGAGCTGGGCGAAACACTTAAACACGCACACAAACTCTCCAGCAGCGGATAAGGTGGTAGTTGTAATCTCTGCAGCCTCTTTGTGCTTTCCTGCAAAGTTCCTAACGTGCCTGTAACTACTGGGATATATACATATTTTTTTTCCCTTTTTTTGCAGGGCTAGTGGCGTTAGTTATGATGTAAGAATATCTGCTGGATGTGTGATGGGGACAGTTTTGAATGTGCAATTGAAATGTATACGACTTTTTTTTTTTTTTTTTTTGCAGTCTTCTTTATATAGTAATGCACTGAGAAGTACTGTAGTAGAAACAGTTTATGCCCAGTTCAAGATTGTCATGGTAAATTTCTAAAAACCTATCTGTGGAGCGTGTTCACTTTCTTCTTCCATTTTTAAGTACACTTAACTGTTCAGTTGAGCTGTTCAAGGATCTCAAGTTTCTTTTTTGTTAGGTGTCAAAGGTAATGGTGAGCTGGTGGATGCTGTGGGTGTCCCTTAATGTTTTGTGTTATGGCTTGGTTTTGTTTATGTCTAGCGACACGGTGCATGATCTAGTTGAGTCCTGGGGGAGAAAAGAAAGATTAGCCAGAACAGGGACTAAAAACTCATAAGGGAGAGTGGAGTAGCTAATATTATTAGATACCAGCCTAGAGCTACAGAGGCTGCCGCCGCTGCTGCTGCATTGTGGAGGGAACGGATCATATTGAGTGGAAAAATCTCTGCTTGGAAGGGAAGCACTGTCAAGCTCTACAGTGTTTATGTGGTATGTGGAAGTTTTTAATGGATTTTTTTTTGATGAAGGTGTTAGAGTTGGAGAAAGCTATTGCATTATGATAGATTGAAGTTTGGGTGTTTTTGTTTTAATATTTCAGTCCTGTAATTAGCATATTTCTAAGGCACTTGCTTTCAGACCACTTGATGGTAAACCAGTGTAGGATGTAGTGCAGTGGGATGAGTACATGAGCACCAAGAAATACACCCTGTAATCTGTATGCACCAGGAGGAATTTGCTCCCCCACTCCTCCCCCAGGTCAAGCCAGCTGCTGCAGAAACTGACATTCTCCAGCAAATCCTGAATGAATGAATGAATGAAAACAACGTGATCGCCCTAATAATGACCACAACTGAACGCACATCTTTGGCTGTATTTTACAAAAAAGGCCACCATTTTCTAACAGATTAATGCCATATGCAACTCCTTTGCACGTTTTCTAGAGCCATATGAAATGAGAGGTAATAGAATGAAAAGGCAGCAGTTACATTAATTTTTTTAGTGATTTAGCTTCAACAGTGCATAAATTGAGTTTTGGGATTTTCTTTTAGGCGCAAATGTGAGAGACATAAGCATTGCAGATTGTGTACGTAGGTTTTGTGGGCAGAGTAAGAGAAGTTCCGGCAATTGCTGCAACAATATAATGGCCATCTAGTACCTCCTCCCCTTTTGTTGATAAACACTAACATCTTACAACAGATAATAGTACAACTTGTTTTTCTGCATTCTTCAAAAGCCTTAATTGCTTAGGAATTACATGCTCTATCATCAAGTAGTTTCAATGAAATTTGTGATCAGGCTTAAACTATCCTCTTTGTTGTAGTGTGGCACATTCTAGTTTAACGCAATTTTAATGCAATCATGATGAAAACACTTCTGAGTCTGGTTGTGCAGCAGACGGATTTGCAGTGTCAGAGAGCTTGTGCTGGGAATGGAAGGGCTTTCTATGCTTCAGATGTTTTTCTACTGTTTTTAACACCTGGTGGTTTTGTCAGTTTCTTACATTGAAGTGATTTTGAATGCAGGCTCTTGTGCCCCCAGTTCCGTGATTATATTACCCCTGTGTTACTTCTCCACATCCCGCCTTGTTCTCCCCTACCCAAATTAAAACTATACAACTAATCTATTCTACTTAGCCATTTAAAATTCATGCTATGAACAGTTGATGTAGTTTTCAAATGATTACTCAGTTTCTTTTGAATTTTGCAAGGTTCTGACTTCAGTGGATTTTAGTCTCCACTGGTCAAGGCTCCTGCCGCTGCCACTGCTGCTGCAGACACTGACATCACTATACTGCATGAATGAAAAACAACAGCGTGCTCCATTTCTTCCTCTGCTCTCCACCTCCTTCCTTTCTTCATACCTCAGTGTGTGTGTGTGTGTGTGTGTGTGTGTGTGTGTTTGAAGATGGTGGTAGTATACTGCATTTGAAACTACATTTAAAATTAAGTAGATGGTGGCTCAAAAGATATGTATTTAGTATAGAGGCATATTGTTTACAAAAGGCTTCAAGTGCTATGGGCATTTGGACTAGAGGTGACATAACTGAGCATTCTGTATTTTACGCATTTTATGTGGAGTGATGGTTAAGGAAGAAAATATAGAAGCTTTAATATTTTTCGTTGTAATCCTTTTTACCAAGAAGAAATGATGAAACAAGATAATTTCTAAACACATCATTATTATCTCCTTATACATTCTTACTATTCATATTTATAGGGTTAAAGCTAGACTAATAGAGAATTGATATTCAAATTATTTTGCAAGGTTGAGGAAAAGCTGTAGTCTGTAAATAGGAGCAATCAATTTTAATATTACGATAATAATTTATAAAACCCAGAAAAAAGATGGCAATTTTCATTATTTTTGTAGTATAGTTTAGGATAATTTAAATGATTACCATAACAGAAGATGCATAAATCTTCAAACACCTTGCTGTATATAGAGGACATGGAGTTTTACAAATTGAAACTGTTTTGTTTATGCTCATGGATCATCCTCTTTTTGTTTGTCTTTTTTTTCTTTCTTTTGTATTTTTAAAACTTCAAAGTTTATTATTTATATTCACTTCTGTTCTTCTGCCATTAGTGAAATGTCACCCTGCCCCTTGTTTGGTTCTGAAGGGTCTTGAAGTAGTGAATGACAAGCTGCTGAATGCATCGTCAGACTCCCTGTGATGTGTTTGTAATAGATGTAAAATCATAAAGTATTATGCAAATAGTTATTTTTTTGTAATGGTAATACATAAAATCTACCTTTGTGATAAATAGAACAACTGAAATGAGAATATAACAGGATATTATTGTTAAAATGAATGATCTTTAAGCTAAAATTAGTAATAACCAAAAGAAAATATAATGAAATTGCTTCTTTCTGAAACCCCATAGAGCAAAACCCATGGATTTAAACAGAGAACAAATACTAAATTTTACTGTGCGAGATAGTAAGTAGCAAATGCAAATCCTCTTCTGTTTTTTTTTCCCTAAAGATTAAGCATTAGGATGAATTATAAGTTCTAAAAGATGTAAAAACAGTCGCAGTAGAGTACTCTGATGGAGAATACTCTTTATTTTTATGTGTACCAAATCTAGTAACCAAAACATGGAAGAGCTTGTAATTTATAAAACTATTACTGTGAAAAACAGCATGTGTTGGTTTCTGATTTAACATATCAGATTTATTTAGGCCTAATACTCTAACAAATTGCTAACTCTATAGGGAAATTCGATTAGAATTTTTCATGAGTATCTTGAGAGCCTCATTGTTTTATACATAAAGAAGTTATGATTCTATTTTAAAAAATAATGCAAAGCCAGCCATTATATAATGTGGAATGACTGCATGCAATATGTGTATGTCTGTGTGTTTTAGTCAATTCATTGCTTTTGGTTTTTATTTTTTCATTAAATTTCTCTTTTTGAGTCATTTATATGCAGTGCTCAGTTTGTGGAATGCAAAGTTTTTAAAGAACTGTTTTCTCTTACTTTTTAGAGATACTCAGACATTGTCTTCCTATAAAGTTCATTCTTAGGCTGATATTCTTAGAAATTAAGGTCCTCCCTCCCTCTTTTAAAATTAATTTTCTCAAGAGTGTTTATAGGAACTTGCTTCTCAGCTTTCCCATATTGAGTGAAAATACATTAAAGTTTTAGCTTTTTCTAAAGTGACGGGCTTCAAGTACTTGATTTTGGGGAAAGGTTTTCAGTCTTTGAGAATTATACTAAATAGCCACACTGTTCCTTGTTTATGGATCTCATTTTTTCCATGAGTTATCTCTAATTAAATTTCTAGATCAATGAGTGAATAGCAAAATAGATAAGTGAAGTTATAAACTTATTTAGTCTACTATCTTATGTTCAAAGATATATTTTTCTCAAATAACTATTGCTCTAATCATATTGAGTATCAGCTATTATTCTAAGCATACTGAATATTGAATACTTAAGGTGTATAAAAGCACCTTAGTTTTTAACTTGTAAAGTTTTGTGCATATATATTGAACTGAAAATCACTTATAGTTCTTTTTATAGAAGGACATTTCATCCACTGCAGTGTACATTTCTCCAAAGAATGCAAATTAGGATTTGTATATTGGAGAAATGTTGAAGGATAATGGCATCCTTGTGACTTTTATTTGTGATAATGTGGACTACATGTGAATAAGAAAACAAAGGAATAACTGGGCTCCATGGCAGCGAATAAAATGGAAATAAATGACAATGTTCAGCAAATGGCTAATAGGAGAGAGTTCCTTAACTCTGAAATTTTAAAAAGTTCTAAAAGCCTGTTTTATTAAAACTTTCACATGTAGCTGATAATCTGCCAAGGAGTATATACTGATGACTCTGTTATTCTTAATTTTAGTTCGTTCTTTTCTCCAGAGCTTGAAATTCAGAGATAGCACCAAGACAGGTTTCTCTGAAGCACCTGTCCTGGGTCTGTGCCTGATGCTGTTGTCTTTTGTTTTCATTATATAATTTCATTCTATTATTAGATGTCTAGGAAATCAAATCACTGACACTCTTTCTGTGCTATATACTCTTTAATTATTTTAAGAAGAGGTTGAGCTTATCGACTTTACTGTGGTCTCTAATTGGTTTGCCAAAAGTAAGTGGAGATAAGAGAACACTACTCATCTTTTAATATAGAAGTCCAAGGGAACTGATAAAAGAGCCAGAAGCCACCTGTCTTGCCCCCTACCACTCATCTGGATTCCTGGAAGTGATCATAACTTCACTTATTATCCAGCAGTTCTAGAAGAATATTTGTGCTTATGCTACAAAACACATTACAATGGGTTAGCAGTAATTCTGAAAAATATAAGGATTTTCTTATATCATAAAAAAATTATGGAAAAGTATTTCATTTTAGTAGGAACAAACATGGCAGATTCCTTCGAGCAGTGTTGTTTATTCCTAGTGAATGTTATTGAGGCAAATACCGGAAGGAGGCAAGTTTGTGAATACCTCAGTGACTTCCCTTGTATTCTGCTGTCTCTCTAGTTGGAGGTAAAAAGGAAAAAAAAACATTTATTTGAGTGTTAACTATATACCAAGCAATACATGCTTTCATTTAGTACGCAAGTAGATTTATAATGCAGATCTTCTGATTCCAGATCCAATGTCCATTCCATAAGACTATTCTGTTGCTCCTAACTCAAAATTCTCGTCAAGGATCAGCTGTGATTTCTGAGCTAAAAAAAAAAGACAAAAGAACAGGTTTTCTTTTGTTTTTATGGCACTATTATGCTATGTTGGGATATGCTCTAACATTTTCAGAATGTCTAAAGGTATGAATATGGATGGCCATTTTTCTCCATTTGTTTCTTACATAAAGTGTGTGTGCGTGTGTGTGTGTACGTGTGCTGATGTATGTGTGTGAGAGTGTGCCTTGTTCTGAGGGCTTAGGGATGTAAACTTGATCGTGTCTGGCCCTTCTTACAAGTAATCAGAATCTTTGCTCTCCTTGAATCACATTATAGTAAGCAGAAGTGTTTTTCTCCCTTCATAAATGTTAAGTTAATTATATATGGTGGTTGACTGATTAATGCTCCAGGAATCGCTAAGCAGAGACTGGTCTCAAGTGATTGTCCCACCAACTGATGCTAGGTTGATTCAGCTCTCCCAAAAGCCATCAGTTATCTCTGCAATTTGTGGGTTTGAACTCTCTCTATATGTAACTTGGTGAAGTGCTACCATGATGTACCTTAATGATGGCTCACCAAAAATAAGGGTAAGTTAAAGAAAGTAGTGGAATGCATGGTTATGTGGCAAGGTCAGTGTCCAAAATTGTCTGCCTAGTTATTAGAATTGTTAAGAAATCGAGTACATTATATGAAGTTGAATATACTAATTATCTTGAGTTGAACATCACATATTGCACACATGTATTGGTATTTGATGCTGTACCACACTGATACGTACAATCAACTATGTTTCAGTTTAAAAAAAAAAAAATCAAGGCTGGCCAGTTAACTCAGTTGGCTGGAGCATGGTGTTATGACACTACCATCAAGGGTTTGGATTCCCTTATCAGCCAGCTGCCCCCTCCCCCCAATCTACCAAAATTCAGATGTGTTTCATAATGAAAAGGCAAAAACGTATAAAATTTGCTGCCTAGTGTTACTGAAGATCAATTACCTATCAACTACTGACAATAATAGTCCCTTATTTATCCATTATAGCCATAGGGAGAACTTTTGTGAATAGTCCACATAGTTAATTTTCACTTTTACATTACTAAAAAATTAATGTTAACTTTCTGATGAAACATTTTCTTTTTTTTTTTGGTGGCTGGCCCATTCGGGAATCTAAACCCTTGACCTTGGTGTTCCAATGAAACATTTTCTAAAGTTATTATACACTTAATTGTTTTCTTAACCAGAGTGAACAAGACATAAAACGAACTCTTTGTGGCTTAATTAGCATTCTAACTATTATATGCCTAATAAAATGATTACTATAGATGGTTTCAAATATAAAGTAGAATGAGTATTGACTCACACAATATAGAGTTGTGCTATAAGTGATTCTATAAATTTGCTTTTGGGGTTATTTGCTGTTTTTCTGATGAAGGTGGAATGAAGCATGTGTAGCTACATTATTCCTTGATAGTATAACTTGGCTCTCTTCTCTAGAATTAATTATAAAATGAAAGGCCACAGTAATTATTTTCCAAATGGGTCCATAAAAATGTCTTAGAGACAGAAAGGTATACTGGGAAATATTAGGTTTGGAGTCAAGAGACTTAGGTTCTATTTTCAGTTTTAATATTTGACTTAAAACAAGTCAATAATTCTTTGTACCTTATTTTCTTTATCCTCACTCATGTGGAATCTAAAAAAGACAACAACAAAAAACAAAAGTGGTTCTCGCAGAAGTAGAGAATAGAAAATGATCATGGTTACCAGGAGGGGAGGGGGCTGGGGGAGAGGAGAAGGGTTGGACTAATAGGTACAATATTATACTGTCTATCCTAAGTGAATCATTGTGCAGTATACGCATGTATTGAAACAACACACTGTACTCCTGAAAAATGAATAAAATTGAAAAAATAAATAAATGAAGAGGGTGGGATTTTTAAGCTTTTAGCCAAGTAAGGATTTTAGTTGGATCCCACTGTTGAAAGGAAAAGAAAGTTGATTAGACTAGATGATTCTTACTAAAATTAATTATTGTTTATTGAACTTTTATGCCGGCCCCTAATCTTCACTACAGTTTAATATAGAGTACTTTTATTAACCTCTTTTCACAGATGAGGAAGTGAGGTACTGAGTAGTTAAGTAATTTGCTCAAGGTCAGACAGCATGCACAGAGGGCCCAGAGGTCCCATGTAACACTCTTACGTCCTGACTTCTGTTAGTTGATTTTGGAACCCAGTTAGTTATGGGAGCAGGAGAGCATGCACAGTGGGTTAACCTACTGCTTATACATTTATACCATAGAAAGGCTGAGAATAGCTTGGAGGGGTTGGGTAAAGAGAAAGCTAAATGGAACTAGACTCTAGAGTCCACAGAACTTAAATTGGTGCACATATCCTCGTGATTCAGGCCCCAGGTATGCATATAAGAATGTTGTAGCATTTTGAAATCTTGTTATCTCATTATTGGGCCTTCCCCATGGTCCTTAAAGGACCTATTACTTTAACACAGGAATTTAGCTTTTAATTTTGAAAAACTTCCTTTCACATGAAATCTCAAAATCTGAGAAGAATGTCTTTCTTTTGTTTTTTCATATTTGGCAATGTAAGCTTTAAAAATTTGCCCATTTATAATAAACTATTGTAAGGTTCCATTCATCCTCAACATTATGAGTCTTTACTATTATCATGCTTTGATATTTTAGCAGAATTTTAAATAGTATTCTTTTATATATCAGTGTCATGGCAAAGCAAGGCACACTACCTTGAAAAATGATTTATATCTACTTGGCTCGTTCACTGTTCTAGGTTTAATGATGTGATGTAGAAAAGAAATTTCAATCTCCATTTTAATAATTTCTTCTGGACTGTTTGGGCATTTTTTATTTGGATGTCATTTGTGTTTACTGTAAGCTCTCCTTAATAGTCAATGTGGAAATGAGTCATTTCATAAGTAACATCAGAAATTGTATTTTTGTTGTTATGAGATTGAAAGTTTTATATAGAGCCTTTGTGACAGATGAAGTCTCTCATAACGTTTTTGTGTAATTATATTTACTTTTCTAGTTAAATACATCATTTTATAAGTTGAGTTACTGAAGTTAATATTTGTATCTTAGAAGATAATAGAAACTAGTAGGGCTCAATTGCTCAGGGTTACGTCAAGTCTAGCCATACAGAAACTTTGCTATTCTCATGTAAAACTCTGAAGTGATAATTTCATGAAGGTACAAAAAGATCACAGTAAAATATAGACTTTTAAAATATATTAGCTGATTGTAAACAAAATATGTTCATGATATCTTTGAAAGTTCTGTGACAATGTCATTTTCTTCTAAGGTATTTTTTGGTTACTCTGACATATCACCCCTAAAAAGAATCAACTGCCCTTTTCCTGCTTTAAGACAGATCATTTAAGCATCCAGTACTTACTAAACAGGGGTTAGCAAATATTGCTAAATGCAGTTTCATTACTATTGCAAAACTGGGGATTTATAGACTGTGCTCATAAATTAGTTTTTTGAAAAACCTACAATATCCTGCAATATTTTGATCAGGTAGCTTAGAAAAACTTATTTTAAAGTTGTATCAGTATTTTATATGCCAGGGTGACCCATTATTAAAAAACACCAAGTTCAATCAATTGCACTCATTTTTTGTCTTTTTGGGTAACATGACCATATGTTACATACGCGTAAAGATTAGTGTAACTTTAATGTAATATCTGTGATAAATTTATTCAGGAAATGTCTGTATTTAGTATTGTGCTAGTTAGCTGTACAGTGGAGAGTAAAACTAATGGACTTTTCTCCCTTTTTCACACAACAAATATTTATTAAACACCTACTATGTGTGAGAAACTATTTGACCCTTACAAAATACATATTCTAGGTGCAGTGGGTATACTCACGTTTGTATTTCTCAACAGGGTTAATTAATCTAGAATATGCCAATAATTTCATCTGCTGTTCTCTTTGAGTTTTGGATGAATTACTGTGGTCTTATACCTGCCTTTCTAAGTTAGCTTAGCCTTTTTGATGTTCTGTTTTGAAGTTGCTACACTGTTTGTGTGTATTTTTCTTTCATTAGATGAAGATTAGAATAGCTTTACCCTATGGTTTTTGTAATATATTTTGATCTAATGTATATCACTGCCTGTATAACAAGGTATATCAAGGTACTTCACAAAGCTCATGGAAAGAGTTGGATTTTCTTTTAATTCTATTTTTTCATGAACTTTTTGAAGTACCCTCATAATAATAATCTACTATAGTTTGGCCTAGGATGATGTCACTAGCCCTTTCTTATTCTATACACATATATACTCACATATCCTCGAAGAAGTCTGAATTGTATTGTTAGATGTGGCTTCTTGCGTAGTGGTGGAGTGAGTAATATGTAGTAAGAATGTTGTGTAGTAATACCTGGGCAGCGATGTCCTGTGAGGCTATTGAGATGAGTAGGACTTGGCTTTGACTAAATATCTGCTGTTACTGAGCTAGAATGGAAAGTGATAAGCTTTTCGTGTGTTGTATTACCATTTACTTGATATCTTGATGGAATGCAAAATGACCTATTTTTTTAAAATTATACTCAAAGTTTACCTATTTTCAATTTTTATCCAATTTTAGTTTTTACTTAAAAGAAGGATTAACATTATAGCCTTTAGTATTACTATTTGTTAGCTAATCTTTAGGGCAGTTGTCCTGGTTTACTTTGTACTAAGCCATAAGCCAAGTGGTTGAAAAATAACATCTTTATGCAGATGATTCCTATTTAATGAAATGTGTTACATTTAACGTCATGGTAAAATGAATAGATGTTAGATAAATCATATTTTGTGGGTTTTTTTTTTCACATTGCATATGGAACACTGAAGAAAAGCTTATGGCCCCTGAATATAATCATGTAATAAACCATCTAAAATTATATACGTCTGGCCAATTAGCTCAGTTGATTAGAACATGGTGCTGATAACACCAAGGTCTAGGGTTCGATCCCTGTATCAGCCAGTCTCCACAAAAAGTAAATAAATAAATAAATAAGTAAAATTGCATGTAAGAGATTTAGGAAATAGGAAGATACAGTTTTAATGAAATAAACTATCATTCATATTCATTTTCATCTTTATAAATTATCTCACTCTTGAATTAAATGGCTCAAAATATAGAAGAAAGTTAATATATAGTAGAGTAGCTGAATCTTTATTTGACCTACTGTATTATTCCATAATTAATGTAGTGATTCTAGAAACTTTAACAGTTTATACTTTTTCATCTATCTTAAGTTGTCTTAATGTTTCTATTACTCCATAATCAAGGTAATTTTGGTGGATATGTTTCACCAGATAGCATCTATGTCATTTTTAACATGCTGGCATCTAGCATGGTTTCTGGTGCTTAGAAAGCCCTGCAGTAAATACATATTTGTTAAATCTTTACATAGGATTTACATATAGATTTCTGTTTTAGCTATATATGTAGCTGGGTTCAAATCACTGAGCGGTGATTGTTAGGACATGCAGTTCTATAAATATGTGACAAAAATTAAAATTGATAGATTCGTTGTGCCCACTTTCTAAATGTGTTGCCCATTTTCTAAGACGCCTAAATGGTTTAGTTAACTAATGCCTTTTATCTTCAGTTCGAGCTTGTCATTCAGTGATGGTGTTTACACTTGAAAAAGCACTTATTCAGTCCTTCATGTAAAATAGGAGCTGGGTGCTCTTGTTGGTAAAGATAGTTGGGACAAAGATAGGTGATATTAAGATAATCCACACTTTGAAAGATGGAATATAGGCTTCTACAGAGTGTGTTTCTAATTTACATGTAGAATTCTCTTAACTGAATATTGATCTTGTGAGAATCCATGGAATCAGCTTCTGAATCTATTTTACTCAGAGAAACTTCAAACCATCATGCCTCAAACTTGATGGGCTCTGTCAATTGAAAATTTTAAATGTTTTTATAGTTCCTTTTAAGAACCATGATTATACTAAGCTCTAAGTAAGGAGGATGTGAATTACAAATTAATTTGCACTTCATCATAATGTAAAAAATTTAAACTGTAAAGCAGATTTTGGTTATTTGCTTTACAGAATGTCTAACTTATGTGCAAGTAAAGTGGTTTAATTTACCAAAAAGTTATTTACACAAACTTTTTAGGAAGTCAGTTACACAAGGTTGAGGTTCATCTGAGGTTGAAAAACATGTTAACGAATAGTATAATTTCTCATTGCTAAATAAAATGTACTACTGACATTTAGCAAAATTAACTAATAACCTAAGAAGCTGCTAATGCTTCTTTGCCTGAAAATACCTAATTGTTCTTTGCAAACAGCTATTGATACTATTGACTGAACTGTGCTTCAGTCAAAATGGCATAGCTCAGGGGATACAAATGGACTAAAGTAACAAAGTTCCAGAGTTTATTTGTCAGCATCTAAGTTAATTTTTTTTCCATTACCAAACAATGAAAGAGCATTGCTAACCTAAGTGCCCATGAAATGAGTGAATTAATCTCAGGCTATAGTTTTGGATACAGCTTGAGTCATTAACAGCACCTAGATTAGTTGGGGCATTTGGAATAAAAAACTGAACACCTCCAGATGCACTGCAAAGACTCATCTCAATGTGGGAAGAAAACAAAACCATACTAAACAAAGCTAATGCTTCTCTGCTCAAAATATTTCTAACTTTCCCAGGTAGAGATAGGTGTGACTTTCTCTTAATATTCAAAGCAGTATATTTGTACCTTTGCCTGTATTATAGCTATTTAAGGCATGTCTTCTTACCTAAAATGTCAGCTTCTTCAGGGTGGGAATTCTTGTCTGTTTAGGATCTAACTGCTTACCAAATATATTTCTTTACCTGAATGTTTTGATTTCACTTTATCACTTTGCTGAAATTTTGCTAATTTTGAGTTGACAGTTATCTTTTTTTTTCTTTAAGTGCGGATCTCACTGAAAGGATATCCTTGAGACTCACTCTTTCTGTATAAATTAGTTCAGTTAGATTATTTTCCTTGTGATATTTAGCTGAGAAATAGCAGTACCAAGAGAATGAGAATTTTCTTGAAGGTGGGAAAGGAAAGATGGACATAAATGCTTTTTTGAGAGAAAGTGCTGTCTTTCAATAAGACCTGATGATGGAAATAGGAAAATACAGTCCCTCATCCATATGGTTCCTAATCCTGAAACCTATAACTCTGGCTAGCACTGGAGTCTTTGTTGACAAGAATTTATTTACAGTTTACAAAAAGTTTTCTATATTTTCGTCTAGTGTTAAAAGGATTTAGAAAGTTTAACTTTATTATATATTTGTTTTAATGTTGATGAGCAGAGGGTTTTTATTTTCTATCAGGTATATTGTTATTGATGTATACTTAATCATCACTTTGAAATCACATACCACCTTGCTTTAACAAACCTTAAGAATTTTCCAGTAAATAATGAGAGTCCTGACCAATCCCTCAAGAAAAACAGTGCACTAGTCTTCAAACCTAATCAGAGAGATCACGTTGGGGTATTATAGCTGTATTACAGCCTTTTTAAAAGTCTTTTCTTAGAAATGTCTCTATAACTAGAGCATTTCATTTAGAATACTCTCAATGGGAGTGAACCTCTCTTTTTAGGGGTAGATATAACTTTTGAAAATAACCAGAAGTCATTAAGAGCATAATGTGGGAGAGTAAGGTAAATGATTAAGTTAGATTATCCTATTTGTGGTGAGAGACTCACTTTAAAAATTGGCTCAAACTATCTCCAAAGGTAATTCAAACAAATGGAGTTAAGCCCTTCTATAGTAGAGACTTCAATGTGTTCACCAAATCCTGTTTCTCTCCCTCTTGAGCCTACTTCTAGACTATAACTCCTAGCCCTCCTTGAAGTTAGATAAGGCTAAATTATATACAACATTTTCATCCTTGTCCAATAAAAAAATGCTAGTTTGATATCCTCCTCATTCTTTCTTTTCCCTCATTTGCCAGCTGGATGCAGAGAATTTTGCAGAGGACTCTGACCAAGGCCATAGGGAAATAGTGAAGCCATAAATTGAAGGAAGTCTGAATCCCTGAATGATCATGTGGAAGGCTATCTGTCAGCTGGGAAGATACACACTGGACTTTTATTGTGATAAGCCACTAATTTTTAAAAAGTGTAGCTACTGGCATTACCAACCTTACAGTTTAAAGAAAGGTGATCCACCACCAGCTGCTAGAGGAGCCACTTTGAAAATTCACCTTGGGAATCCTACCCTTTCTTCATCTGATGTCATATTGGCAAGTGTTGTTCATTGTGTGTTGCCAGTGCTTCTGTCAGCATGAAAGAGACATTCCATCAAGTTCAATTGTGGGATCTTGGTGGAATGTATTTATTTTGATATGATTAGCTATTCTCACCAACTAAAGCTCCTATAACACTTTTTGATTAAAATTTTAGAAGACCATTTTTAAAAAAGTTCAAAGATGTTTTAAGCAATATCAGCCTTTTGGAAATAAGTTCATGTTCTCCCAAAGTGCCTGGTAAGGACAAGAAGTTTAGTGTATTTGTTAAATGATCTTGTTATTTTATAGAAACATGTTATGTTTATTGGGTATGCAGTGTATGAAGAATTCTATATTATACGAACCTATCCTAATTACCAGTTTGTGAAATATTTGAGCATAGAAATCATAGCCTTTTTTATAAATGAGAAAAATAGAACGACGGTAGGACCTGAATTCAAGTTTTTTCACCATCTTGTACTTTATTTGCAACGATTTTAGATGAGCCCCACATAAAGATTAAAGAGAAATAGGGAACTATTCTATTTGAGGGTTTCCCAAAAAGTCTGCTTTGGTAAAAAGGTCCACAATATATGCCAGGTGATTTTTAGTTTTTGAATATTTATTTCATAAGGGCTAAGAGAATAGGTAAATGATATTCACAAGTTCAGCAAATGTTTCTTGAGTAGATGTCTCAGGTGTTAGGGAAACAAACATATGACAAAAGCCTTGCTTTTAAGGAACCCACCCTCTTGGTAGATAAGTCAATAGTATCAATAGACTATTTTTGACTAAGATTATAGTGGCTGGTTTTATGGCTATTCTAGAGGAATAAAGTATGATGCTGTTCTAAAATTTTCATGACACTTTTCCCCTACACTTAGTCATGCCATTGGTAGTTTTATTTTATTTCTTAAGTTGCTCTCAGTCCTTGGCAATGATTCCTGGCAATCTTTTATGTTCAATATTTGTAGAATTGTTGAGGTGGAAGGTGTTCTGTGTATGTAAACACAGACTGGTGTTTTACCATGTTCCATTTTACTCCATGGACTCTACAAAGGTGTCATTTGTATAAGGTATTTTCCTTTGGGATGTTTCCTGCAGCTTTTGGCCATTTCCAGCTTTAATGAAGCATTCAATTTTGGATAAACTACTGCTTCACAGCCAAATATTTGATTCTTTGGTGTCAATATTTATAAAAGTAAATGCTAGAATAAACATCTGTGTTTCCTTATTTCTGCAGCCTTTATTCTCTTGAGCCTATTTATTTTGTATTTACTCTAGAGAAGTATAGTTAGTTGTGTATTTCCCAACCAACAAATATGTTCTCCATTGCTGGATTTGGGGATACAATGGGAGGGGGAAAATATAGTCTGTAGTCTTGATTTAATGTACTAGATTATTTTGGATTTAGCAAATCAGTGGTATTGAGACATATTTCAGGACAGATTTCTGTTTATCATTTGCCTACTACCAGTAGATTAGCTTGACTGGTTATTCATATCTTACTGAGTTAAGCAGTTGTTCTTTTCCTAAGTCTTTCTTCTTAATGTCGTGTACACTTATTAACTGTAGATTTACTGTTCACCCTGTTATTAGGCTGTTATGAGCTAATTTGTAGTTATTATTACATAGGCAAAGAGTTTAAGTGCTTGAATCTTACTTTCATTTATAAATTGTATGTTGTTAAAATATATTTGGATTTAGAATTCTACAAATTTTTTGTTCAGCTATCATGAGAAGACCTATTCACTTGTCTAGGAGACTGTTGGGTATTCTATGTCATATTAAGTCATTGTTCTTTATTTAAATAGTACATAAGAAAGCTGATAATTTTCCAAGGAAAGAGTGTTACTTTCCAGATTGTTTTTCAGAATCAGAGGAACTACAGTCATACAGATATCTAAGCTCATTTTACGTGGTATAATTTTATTGTCATTTTATAGAGATCCCATAATGTTAATAATTATAATCAAATTTTTTCTTGGCCTTGAAAATAATTTTAGAGACTATTTATTGACTTGTCCAGTAGATGGAGGGGTGGTGGAGGAGGAGCCTGGTTATTCTCTTTGTCCTTTAAAAGGCCCTTCAACGTTTACCCTATTGCAGGGAGAAGGTCTTCCTCAAGGTTTCTTACCATTTTTTCTTTTCCACATGGCCCTCTCTTTAAGGCCCTTAGGCTATTGCCCCACCATTTCCAATCGCAAACTACTTTCCCCATATTAGGAATTCCTGTCCCTTGATCCTTTCCTGGTTCTTGCTATAGGATGCACTTTGGAAATTAACTTTGTGATTGTGAGCACTTGTGGGAGGAAATAGGTAACAATCCTATTAATGGAGTGAATTTATATACACACACATATATATGTAAATTATGTTCTATATAAATAAAATTCCTTCTAGAACCAAATATATGTAGTTATAATAATAACTAACATTTAGTTATCAGATATTCTGGAAATTCATAGCCTTAAATTCAAATGTGCTGAGAGGAAAAGCATATCATTTTACTGTCCTTCTCTGGTCATTTCTTTCATTTAGTGATGGAAGACTTGCCTTAGAGATGCTGACCATGCTGCTGTTTCTCTCTTCTTTCAAAGGTACTAGCTGATTGCTCACACCTTCCGTCAGTCCTGATGTTAATTCTTTTGCAGGCTTTTTGTTGAAGTTTAGTTTCTGGTAGATTCTTTAGGAAAGACTTATAGGAACAATATTCCTTGAGTTCTTGCTATATAGACTAGTTCTGGCTATAAAAACTATACCTGAGTTCTTGCTATATAAATTGTAGTTTTTATTCTGGCCTTTATACTTGAAAGTCACTTTAGCTTTATTAAAAAATGTTTGATGTAGGCTGCTATAGGTTATTTTCCTCAGATACATGCATGTTTTTCAGTATGTAGTTTCAACTTTTCTTTTCTTTTAGGAAAGTTTCTAAAATTATAGTTTTTACTATTTTTTGTTTTGTTGTTTTGATCATCTTCAGGGACTCCTATTATGCATATATTGGACCTTTGCTTATTACACATCAGTCATTTTCTCTTGAAATCTTTTTATCTCTTTTATTCTTTTTTTAAAAATTGGTTATGAATATTCATGAGATACAAAGCTGATTGTCACCCCTCATGTCCAAGATGTGAAGGCCAGATCTATACTGGCAGCATGCCCATTACCACAAATTCCGATTGTACCCTGTGTCCTCCACCCAATTATCCCCACAATTATCCCCAACCTCCCTCCCCCTTTCCTGTACTCCACTTTATATCCCTAGGTATATTCTCTCCCTCTGCAAGTCCAACACACTACTGTGGTCTTTCTTTCCTTCCTTCTTTCTCTCTTAGGTCCCACTTATGAGTGAGCATGTGCAGTATTTATCCCTCTGTGCTTTGCTTATTCCGCTCAACATAAGTTTCTCCAAGCTCATCCATGTTGTTGCCAATGGGAGAATTTCATTAGTTTTTATGGCAGAGTAGTGTTCCATGGGGTGTATATACCACAGTTTCCTTATCCAGTCATCCATCGATGGACATTTAGGCTGGTTCTATATCTTGACTATTGTAAACAGAACTGTGATGAACATTGGAGTGCAGGTATCCCTTCAATATGATGACTTCCATTCCTCTGGGTATATACTAGAAGTGGGATTGCTGGGTCATATGGAAGATCTATCTGTAGTTGTTTGAGAAACCTCCATACTGTTTTCTGTAGTGGTTGTACTAATTTACAGTTCCACCAGCAGTGTAGGAGCATTCCCTTCTCTCCACACCCTTGCCAGCATTTGTTGTTCTCCATCTTTTTGATTATAGCCAGTCTAACTGGGGTGAGGTGGTATCTCAGTGTGGTTTTAATTTTCATTTCCCTGATGACTAGTGATAGTGAGCATTTTTTCATGTACCTATTGGCCATTTGTATGTCTTCCTTTGAAAAATGTCTATTCAGTTCCTTTGCCCATTTTTTAATTGGGCCCTTCCATTTGTATGTCTTCCTTTGAAAAATGTCTATTCAGTTCCTTTGCCCATTTTTTAATTGGGCCCTTTTTCTATAAATGATCTTGGGTAGAGTATTCTCTACTTTAAATATCAAGAAGTTTGACCAATATTGGTGATCATACTGTGGTCTAGATATAGCCTGTTCTGTAACCATTATTGTAGCTTTTGTTTTGTTTTGTTTTTCTTTTTAATTGGGAGATAAGAGTGGGTCTGTCTTATTTGATCATAAAATTTCCAAGCTCTACCAGTGTTTTAACTAGAAGTTAAGGGCTCAAAAACAAAATTTTGTGAAATGTTCAGTCTTCTGATTAAGGAATATTTGCTTACAATATGGCTTTGCAACTTTGTGGATTATTTTGGTTATATTTATGGTTGCTAATACTTTGTGATTATTTCTTTACTGTTTGAGGTCATTAGCTATAATGGGTTTTAGATGTTTGGAATTTCTAATAATAAAATTCGTTGAAAATTTATAAAGCTAATGAACCGCCTTCTACTAATTACTACTTTACCGAAGTTCCTTGATGGTCTGTCATTCTGCCACCGGGAAAAAAAATGCACTTAAAAAAAATCTTTAGTGTCTCATTTGCCATATATATAATTTTTTGTAGATGTATTCCAAGTATCAGAGCTCTATCTTAATTTGTTATGTATTATTTCAGCACTTGTCACCAGACTTCTCATGGCCATCTTAATGTGAAGTTTTCTTTACAATGTTGATACAAAGATACTCTCTTGGAATTTCTTTGAAAACAGACTGTGGCCTTTCTTCAAATGTCTTATCTCAGCTTGTGTGTCATTTGACATAAGTTTGATTGAGTGAGCTGTATGTAACCTAGAGAATCATGCCTAAATGGCTGCCTGACTTACATTTTTGTTTTGTTTTGTTTTTCTTGATGGACCTCGGGTTACAGGGTTGTGTCAGGCCTTATTTGGTCAGAAGCATATTTGTTTCTCTTGTCAGTTTCTTGATTGTTTCCTTTCCAGATTTCTGCAGGGCAGCCATATGGTCATTTCTGCATGTTTTCTAGATTGCTTCTGTGTGGCAGGATTCCACGTCTGGTTGATTAGTGTTTCAGAATCTACTCACACTGAGAGGGCTTCAGTTTTTGCCCTTACTTCAGATAGCATATTCAGATCTAATGTCCCTCCTGTCTCTTATCTGAAGTGCATTTGAATTTGGTGATTTTTATTTTATGTGCATCATGTATTTGGATAACTTTTCATCATTTTATATGCCAGGGAAGAAAGATCAGTAAGGACCGTTTAAGTGCCTAGATTATGTTGACTTTGGAAAACTAAATCTAGTAATAATTGCATTAGATGAACAATATCAATGTACATTAGATTGGGTAGAGAGTCATACCCATCTCCTTTCCACATTTTTTATTCTCTGCAATCCAGTTCGTAACTTTTTTTTTGAAATTTATTTTGAAAATCAATCTCTATAAATGTGGAGCAAGGAGTTGGTAGCTTTAAAACTGTAGCTTTCAAGGTAGTAGCTCTCATTACAGAAATACTGAAGCAAACCTCCATTAACAAAATAGAACTTTAGCAAATTTATGCTTAACCTCATTGAACCAATAGCAGGAGAATTCTTCACCTGTATTTATCATTTGAGAATATTTTGAAGGTGAAGAAAAGCAACTATATCTTCTATTCATTCTCTTCTCAATGAGTTTATTTTGATTTTGATGAAGATTGAAATAATAATATAAATGAGTTGTTAAACATCATGAAAAACTCACTGCCTATAAAGATTATATTATATTATATAGAATGTTGTAATAATTGCAGACTCAAGCTTAAAATTTTTTAATTAAGTTACTAAAATCTAAATTTCTCTTGTATATTAGAGCAGCTTTTATTTGATTTTGCCCTGACCCTTCATTTTATAAGCGAACCTACTTAATATATTTTTTCAGACTTCCTTATATTTTTCAGGAAGTAACTTATTGTAGTTAACTTTTATTTGCATGAAAATACCCTGTTTGGGTGGGTGGGTCTTTTTCAAAAGAAGCTATACTGAACTTTGTCTTTATTATCTAGGTTTTAAGGTTCTTATTGCCATAGCCAGCACTTACTTTAGAAAGTGAACTTTTGAAGAAGCTGACTAAATGTTTAAATTTATTAAATCTAGAAGTTTAGCTACTAGTTGCAGATTTCAAAGAATTGATTGATTTTTTTTTTTTTGCAACAAGATGTTTTCTAGAGTGTGTAGTCAAACTTTCAGTGCCTCTAAATGGAGTAGTTATTGTCAAAAATAATTTTTTTTTGAGCACCTAGTCACAATCCTCCAGACATTGGTTCTTAAGATTCTTTTTAGTAGCATTAGGGTCAGCTGAGATGCTTATTAAAAATTCACGTTTCGGGGCCGGCCCGGTGGCGCACTGGATAGTGCGCCGCTTGGGAAGCGCGGCGGCGCTCCCGCCCGAGGGTTCGGATCCCACATACAGACCGGCTCCCGCTCACTGGCTGAGCGAGGCACGGGCGCCCCCCCCCCCGCGGCGAGCCCCGCCCCCGCCCCC